>NC_083760.1:95121587-95129087 GCF_963514075.1 Conger conger | reverse complement strand
AGCCGGCTCATGGGACAAATGAGGTGAGACATCACTACGCACAGCGGCATTGTGGGTAATATCCGGCAAAAGATCACTACGCACAGCGGCATTGTGGGTAATATCAGGTGAGATATCACCACACCCAGCGGCATTGTGGGTAATATCCGGCAAAAGATCACTACGCACAGCAGCATTGTGGGACAAATGAGGTGAGATATCACCACGCACAGCGGCATTGTGGGTAATATCAGGCGAGCTATCACTACGCACAGCGGCATTGTGGGTAATATCAGGCAAGGTATCACCACACACAGCGGCATTGTGGGTAATATCCAGCGAGATATCCTGAGGTCATTCCAGTCTCTTATTTCATCCATTCTGTCACTGCCCTCATCTCCCCAGCCCTGGCGTGACCCGTGAATCGATCGAGGTCATTCCCATCGCGTAACCGCTCCTCAGAGGAGAGAGGAGGCGTCGTGAGGAAACACAGAGCAGCCTCTGCACACGGCCTTCTTCAAAACCTGTGACGTACAAATGAGTGACCTGTGGATCCACCTCTCCACATCTGCCACCTTTCTAACTGACGCTGGACTGATGTTCTGTGTGGCTGACGCCCGTTTCTAACTGACGCTGGACTGATGTTTCGTTTGCCTGACGCCCGTTTCTAACTGATGCTGGACTGAGCGAGCACGTTGCGTTTGGCTCGATTCCCCGCCCCGTATCTCCTCTGTGCATCTTCTGCTCACACGTCCTCCCCTCGAAAGAGATGCAGGGAGTGAAAATCGGTGATCTTCACATCAGACGGATGGGCTAATCTGCCCATCGACACCTGCGCTCAGCCCATCCTGACGATACGCAGATCAGCTAATCTGCCTTCACATCAGCGAGGCGGCAGCCTGTCTGTAGCGCTAACAGCCCAGAGGGGCTGATGAAAGTTTTATTCTGTTTTAAAAGCCTTTACCTGAACACACATCCAGCTGACTAACACACACTGCAGACCGGGGGGTTTTGTGGGGAGTTTAATGTGAGGGGCTGTGTATGGGGACTGAGGGCGCGCGGGCGGGGGAGGGGCTGCCTCCATTTAAAAATGATTAAGCTGGAAATAAAGAGTCCGGAGCTGGTGAAAGCCACTCTTATTCCCTCGTTAATAAAAAGCTAAATTACTACTAAACATTTCACTCCGCCATAATCATTTATCTGCTCACCCGCCCAGCTGCACCTATTGATTGAATTTCATAATTGAGTCCAGTCACAGCTGTGTGCTGTGTGTATGTGTGTGTATGTGTGTGAGCAGTGTGGGTATGCATGTGTGCATGTGTGTGTGCGTATGTGTGTGTATTTGTGTGTGCAGTGTGGGTATGCGTGTGTGTATGCGTGTGTGTGTGTGTGTGTGTGCTGTGTGAGGGTGTATGTGTGCATATGTGTGTGAGGGTGTATGTGTGTGTGTGTGTGTGTGTGTGCAGTGTGTATGTGTGTCTGTATGTGTGTGTGTATGTGTGTGTGTGTGTGTGTGTGTGTGTGTGTATCTGTGCTGTGTGTGAGTGTGTGTGTCTGTATGTGCGTGTCTAAGGACGGCGGTAGGGGGCGGGGCTTCTCACCTTGACAGAGTGGTGTCGGAGCGCTCCATTGGTACAGGCCCTGGGGGGTGTGACTGCAGAGGGCGCTGCTCTGGCCAATCAGGCGGAAGCCCTGGTCACAGCTGAACTGCAGAGTGCTGCCGGGGGCGGAGCCCGTCAGGCTGTGGATCGAACCATTGTTGGGGGCCGCGGGGGGGCTGCAGTAGGCCGCTGTGGATCACACCATTTTCATAAACCTCTTTTTCTGCTTTTAAAACACATAATATAACATAACATAATGTCAAGAATAGGCCATTCAGCCCAGTAATGCTCACTTTTTCCTACCATTAAAGTTTACCGACCACTTAGTCTCTAGCACTGTATCAAGCCTGTTCTGGAAACCCCCAGTGTTTCTGCCTCCACTACATGTCCTGGCCAGCTATTCCACACAGTGACCCCTCTCTGTGTGAAGAAATACTTCCTAATAACTGCACAGAATTTATCTTTTGCCAATTTCCATTCGAGCCCTCTCGTCCTAAAGAATCTCCTGTATCTGACTTTATTACTCCCTCTCATGAAGGACCCACGTATTTATCAGCGCATAACGCTGCAGTCTGGGCAGAACGCACCGGCACGGGCCCAACACTGCCATCATTCACTGACAGGAGAGGAGAAAACGGAATTTAAAAGCAATATGTCAAGCTGAGGGAGTGCAATAGATTAAATATCCGACCTTGGGACCCGTCCGCAGACCCGAGACACCAGACCTGCCCTGAATCCTGAGTTTTATTCAGGCCAACGAAGTGGAATGTTCCTGACTGGCCAAGTTCATCGTCCGACCTCAATCCAATGGGGCCTGAAGGCAGATACCCGCTGAAACACGCAGGAGCTGGAGACCAGACTGAAGGCAGATACCCGCTGAAACACGCAGGAGCTGGAGACCAGACTGAAGGCAGATACCCGCTGAAACACGCAGGAGCTGGAGACCAGACTGAAGGCAGATACCCGCTGAAACACGCAGGAGCTGGAGACCAGACTGAAGGCAGATACCCGCTGAAACACGCAGGAGCTGGAGACCAGACTGAAGGCAGATACCCGCTGAAACACGCAGGAGCTGGAGACCAGACTGAAGGCAGATACCCACTGAAACACGCAGGAGCTGCAGACCAGACTGAAGGCAGATACCCGCTGAAACACGCAGGAGCTGGAGACCAGACTGAAGGCAGATACCCGCTGAAACACGCAGGAGCTGGAGACCAGACTGAAGGCAGATACCCGCTGAAACACGCAGGAGCTGGAGACCAGACTGAAAGCAGATACCTGCTGAAACACTCAGGAGCTGGAGACCAGACTGAAGGCAGATACCCGCTGAAACACGCAGGAGCTGGAGACCAGACTGAAGGCAGATACCCGCTGAAACACGCAGGAGCTGAAGGCCAGACTGAAGGCAGATACCCGCTGAAACACGCAGGAGCTGCAGACCAGACTGAAGGCAGATACCCGCTGAAACACGCAGGAGCTGAAGACCAGACTGAAGGCAGATACCCGCTGAAACACGCAGGAGCTGGAGACCAGACTGAAGGCAGATACCCGCTGAAACACGCAGGAGCTGGAGACCAGACTGAAGGCAGATACCCGCTGAAACACGCAGGAGCTGGAGACCAGACTGAAGGCAGATACCCGCTGAAACACGCAGGAGCTGGAGACCAGACTGAAGGCAGATACCCGCTGAAACACGCAGGAGCTGAAGACCAGACTGAAGGCAGATACCCGCTGAAACACGCAGGAGCTGGAGACCAGACTGAAGGCAGATACCCGCTGAAACACGCAGGAGCTGCAGACCAGACTGAAGGCAGATACCCGCTGAAACACGCAGGAGCTGCAGAGGGCTGCAGTCCAGGCCTGGCAGAGCAGCACCAGGGAAGAGGTCTGATCATATCTGGTGGCTCTTCAGGCTGGTCACCAAATGCCAAGTAATTGCAGCCAATTGCTAAATGTGATGACTTTATTTTAAAATATATTGAAAATATGTATGGTCGTAAATACCCTCTGCACTTAAACCTCATATTCTGCTTCATTTCAGATCCAGTGTGGTGGAGTGCAGAAAAAAAACAGCAGTGTCCAAATAACTTTACATCACACTGTCTATTCAGCTGACACTTGCTTCCCAGAACAACGAGACCTGAGCGGGTATGTGAGTGTGATACTGAGAGAAGAGAGGGCTGTTCAGCAGCCACACAGGGGCGTGAGACAGAGCCACACAGGGGTGAGACACAGAGCCACACAGGGGCGTGAGACAGAGCCACACAGGGGCGTGAGACACAGAGCCACACAGGGGAGACACAGAGCCACACAGGGGTGAGACACAGAGCCACACAGGGGAGACACAGAGCCACACAGGGGCGTGAGACAGAGCCACACAGGGGAGACACACAGGGGAGACACAGAGCCACACAGGGGAGACACAGAGCCACACAGGGGAGACACAGAGCCACACAGGGGCGTGAGACAGAGCCACACAGGGGCGAGACACAGAGCCACACAGGGGAGACACAGAGCCACACAGGGGAGACACACAGGGGAGACACAGAGCCACACAGGGGTGACACAGAGCCACACAGGGGTGACACAGAGCCACACAGGGGAGACACAGAGCCACACAGGGGTGACACAGAGCCACACAGGGGAGACACAGAGCCACACAGGGGAGACACAGAGCCACACAGGGGAGACACAGAGCCACACAGGGGAGACACAGAGCCACACAGGGGAGACACAGAGCCACACAGGGGAGACACAGAGCCACACAGGGGAGACACAGAGCCACACAGGGGAGACACACAGGGGAGACACAGAGCCACACAGGGGAGACACACAGAGCCAGACAGGGGAGACGCAGAGCGGGGGGTTCGGTAACGGTCCAGAGGGACTGGGTTTCCGTGAAGAGGATCGTATTCTGATTACGGAGCAGGCAGAGGACCCTGTAATTAAATAAACCCAAAAACTGCCGTTCCACCAAAATGGATTTGTATCAATAATGAGTATAATATAACTCAGGCATTATCAGCATGAAATTGGAGCAATAACTGCAGATTTAATATTCAGATTAGAAAGCATCGCGCCGGCGAATCAGGGACAGGAAAATAGTATCAGAGACGGCGATCATTTGATTTGTGTTTGGCCGCGGTCATTAAACGGCAGGCTGATTTAAAAACAGAGCGGCAGTTTGGTCTTCACACCGGCCACGGTAAACCACGCCTAATCGGATTCATGAAGCAGATCTGAGACGCACAACGTCACCCTCTACCCCCACTCTAACCCCTCTACCCCACACTCTAACCCCTCTACCCCCACACTCTACCCCACACTCTAACCCCTCTACCCCCACACTCTAACCCCTCTTCCCCCACACTCTACCCCACACTCTAACCCCTCTACCCCCACACTCTAACCCCTCTTCCCCCCACACTCTACCCCCACTCTAACCCCTCTACCCCACACTCTAACCCCTCTACCCCCACTCTAACCCCTCTACCCCCACACTCTAACCCCTCTATCCCCACTCTAACCCCTCTACCCCCACTCTAACCCCTCTACCCCCACACTCTAACCCCTCTACCCCCACTCTAACCCCTCTACCCCCACACTCTAACCCCTCTACCCCCACTCTAACCCCTCTACCCCCACACTCTAACCCCTCTACCCCCACTCTAACCCCTCTACCCCCACACTCTAACCCCTCTACCCCCACTCTAACCCCTCTACCCCCACTCTAACCCCTCTACCCCCACACTCTAACCCCTCTACCCCCACTCTAACCCCTCTACCCCCACACTCTAACCCCTCTACCCCCACTCTAACCCCTCTACCCCCACTCTAACCCCTCTACCCCCACACTCTAACCCCTCTGCCCCACACTCTAACCCCTCTACCCCCACACTCTAACACACTGTAGCCCCACTCTAACACACTCTAACACACTGCATCCCCTCTCTCCCCCCTTTCATCCCCACACTCTACCCCTCTAACCGTGTGGCCACATTACAGTGCCAGATAAAAACTGACAGTGTGGGGAAATCCAGGAAGCGGTGGAAGTGATGTGTCTCAGTGTGATTGACGGACTCGAGGGCCCCAGGGTTCTGAAGCCCTCTCCAACAGAGCCGTATGAGGACAGGAACTGGGACTCCTGCAAACAGGAACTCTAAAGTCTAGTATCATACCTCAAGCACAGGTTGCACAGTTGCTATCATTGCAAACAAATGACACAACTTCTAAATACTTACAATACTTATAAGAGACACATAAGGTCATGCAAATGTAACCTAAAACCACAAAATACCACAGAGTAAAATGTCCAGCTTGACTGTCACAGAGCACGGATGAGCACACTAGGGAACACACGTATGTACTTTGTAAACGTCGGCATTTTACTGTGTGTGCATTTCGTGGCTTTAGGCTATATTTTTATAGACTTAGATTGCTGTTCCAGATTGTATGTATTTAGGATTTGGCATTTCACTGTGCATAACCTGCATCGTTAATTAAGGTAAAACAGAGGACGTTGGCTTCCTCAGCGGCTAATTAGGAGGATGAGAAAGTCACACTTTAAACTCGACGCTGAGGCCGTGTCCCAGGGGAACGCAGGGGAGCCAGATGTTCTGCGCTCTCCGACAGCAACGTGCTCGGCACAAACCAGAATAAAACCCTCTCAACCGGCATCTCAGTCTTTATCCTCCACTTAAAATCTTATTTATATTACTTTTATGCTAAACAAAATGAAATACGGTGAGATAGTTTGACTCATTTCAAGATTTCCAATGGTGTGAGACATTTTCACTAACAGTATTTCTGCAAACAGCACGTTAAAACAAGCTAATGTTTTCTACTTGAGAGAAAAAGTAAGTCTCATCACAAGACCAAAACACTTAAGACATTTCTTTTCATTGTAGGGGTTGGATGGAGAAAAGAGCAGGCGTGATTTCCTCATTCGCATAACACGTGGTTGCATTGTGATGTCACGGGCGGTTACTGACCTGAGTAGCCAATCCGGAAGGCCTTGTGTCCGGAGGCGTGGTCTGAGGTCCAGTGGAGCAGCACGCTATTGGACGAGCTGGAGATGCTGAGGGGGGCGGAGTAGTTTCCGCTCAGCGTGGCGAGAAGTGGGCTCTGCCGGGAGGGGCCTACAGGGAACAGGAGCACAGCCTCAGCCAATCAGACACAGCCCTGCGACCTCTCAGCCAATCACTGATTGCGTGAGTGGTGTGATTAGTTATATGGTGATCAGGATGAGCAAAGAGCTTTGTGTCTGTGTAATGTACTGTAATCTACTCTATATCTAAGTACTGGATCTACTGTATTTACTCAGTTATCAGTGAAGCTAGATGTCACTCACTCTAATTATGAGGTTCAAAGGCAAGATACAGTACATAAAGGTGACCACACACCTGCACACTCACACACATTCACATGAACACACACACACACACACACACACACACACTCTCTTAACACAAAATCAAATCTATGCTATCAAATGATGAATCACTGGAGTTACACCTGCAGACACAGCGCCCCCTCCAGGACCGGAGGCCTGCGCTGTGGGCGTGGCGGGGGTCACATGACTCACCGTCGAAGATCTCCATCTCATCCACCTGCTGGCGGGTGTGGAAGGTCTGGACGTCCAGCGAGATGTTGTATCCGGCCTCGGCCTGCAGAACCCAGGAGCAGGTGTGGAAGTGGGGCGAGGCCAGGCCCGCGGGCTGGCTCAGAATCACGCCCGAGGAGTCCGACAGAACCTCCCCCGCCGGGCAGGGCACTGCAGGGGGCAGAACCACAGAGCAGAACCACAGAGCGTCTCAGAACCAGTGCGGCAGAACCACAGAGCAGAACCACCGTCTCAGAAACAGTGCGGCAGAACCACAGAGCAGAACCACAGAGCGTCTCAGAACCAGTGGGGCAGAAC
>NC_083760.1:95106587-95114087 GCF_963514075.1 Conger conger | reverse complement strand
ACGGCAGGGCTGGGTCGGATAGGACGGTTCAGGGCTGCACTGCTGCAGATCTGTAAGGACCTCACACGCTCCTACAACGCTGTCCTTGCATGGCTATACATTTAGATCCAGGTGAAGGCAGGTCTAGCCTGTCATAACAGCGTTATGATAAGATAATAAGCCTTTAAGATAAGACGAAATAAGAAGAGATAAGATAAGGCTTTATTGTCTCCAGGAGAAATTGTTCTCGCTGTTGCTCTTATAGCAGATAAAAGATTTCACTTCTAAATATTACTCCCCATAAAACATATTGCAAACATTCCACATTACACACTCAGATATTACACATTCCCACAAAGAATTGCACAAATCCCACACATACAGTCCCCGCAGAAATATGTATTCAATAATTCAGACATCGCAATAACATCAGATCCGGGTAAGCATTTTGGAGAATTTGGTTTTCAGAATACATTGTCCTAACATTATTATAACGTTGTCAACAGGCTATGTAGATGGTGGAAGAATGCCCTAGGTTTTCATTAAAACATTCTCATAACATTTGTGATAATGTTGTTATAGCATTGGCTACAGGTCATGTGCATGGTAAAAACAGTCCTAATGCTCCATAAAAACATTGTCCTAAAGTTGTAATAATGTTGTCCTAACCTTGTAATAATGTTGTCCTAATGTTGTTATAATGTTGTCCTAATGTTGCTATAATGTTGTCCTAACGTTGTAATAATTTTGTCCTCATGTTGTTATAATGTTGTCCTAACGTTGTTATAATGTTGTCCTAACGTTGTAATAATGTTGTCCTAACCTTGTAATAATGTTGTCCTAATGTTGTCCTAACGTTGTAATAATGTTGTCCTAACATTGTAATAATGTTGTCCTCATGTTGTTATAATGTTGTCCTAACGTTGTCATAATGTTGTCCTAACGTTGTTATAGCAGTGCCTCCAGGTTATGTGGAAGGAGAAAGCAGGCTGGCTCACCCATGTTGAACTCACTGCTGCCCAGAATGATGTCAGCATTGGGCACAGAGGGAGGGGCCAGACAGCGCTCCAGTCTGTAGGCTGGGAACACAAGAGATTACTACCTCATACAGAGAGTGTGTGTGTGTGTGTGTGTGTGTGTGTGTGTGTGTGTGTGTGTGTGTGTGTGAGTGTGAGAGTGTGTTTGTGTGTGTGTGTGTGCATGTGGGTGTGAGAGAGTGTGTGAGAGTGTGTGTGTGTGAGTTAGTGTGTGTGTGAGTGCATACTGTGTGTGTGTGTGCGAGTGTGTACTGTGTGTGTGCGAGTGTGAGAGTGTGTTTGTGTGTGTGTGTGTGTGTGTGTGTGCATGTGTGTGTGTGTGTGGGTGTGAGAGAGTGTGAGACTGTGTGTGTGTGTGTGAGTGTGCGAGTGTGTGTGTGTAAGTGAGTGTGTGTGAGTGTGTGTGTGTGTGCGAGTGAGTGTGTGTATGTGAGTGTGTGTGTGTGTGTGTGTGAGAGTGACAGGTACATACCCTTATAGGAGATACTGAAGAACCCGCCCCTCTCTGCGTCGCTACGGAAACGGATGAGCACCTGATTGGAGGTGCTGCTGGGCGTGTCTGTTAGCTCCGCCCCCGGGAACACGGCTAACCTGCGAGCCGTCTGCTGAGCTCCGTCCCTGAGAGAGAGAGCAGGGCACACCTTACACCTGTTACACACCTGATATACACCTGTTACACACCTGATATACACCCACTCTCTGTTACAGCTGTTATACACCTGTTACACACCTGATATACACCCACTCTATCTGTTACAGCTGTTATACACCTGTTACACACCTGATATACACCTGTTACACACCTGATATACACCCACTCTATCTGTTACAGCTGTTATACACCTGTTACACACCTGTTACACCTGTTACACACCTGATATACACCCACTCTATCTGTTACACTGTTACACACCTGATATACACCCACTCTATCTGTTACAGCTGTTATACACCTGTTACACACCTGATATACACCCACTCTATCTGTTACAGCTGTTATACACCTGTTACACACCTGATATACACCCACTCTATCTGTTACAGCTGTTATACACCTGTTACACACCTGTTACACATGTTACACACCTGATATACACCCACTCTATCTGTTACAGCTGTTATACACCTGTTACACACCTGATATACACCCACTCTATCTGTTACAGCTGTTATACACCTGTTACACACCTGATATACACCTGTTATAAGCCCACTCTATCTGTTACACTCCTGTTATACACCCACTCTATCTGTTACAGCTGTTACACACCTGTTATACCTGATATACACCTGTTACACACCTGATATACACCTGTTATAAGACCACTCTATCTGTTACACCTGTTACACACCTGATATACACCTGTTATACCTGATATACACCTGTTACACACCTGATATACACCTGTTATAAGACCACTCTATCTGTTACACTGTTACACACCTGTTATACACCCACTCTATCTGTTACACCTGTTACACACCTGTTATACACCCGTTATAAGACCACTCTATCTGTTACATCTGTTACACACCTGATATACACCTGTTATACCTGATATACACCTGTTACACACCTGATATACACCTGTTATAAGACCACTCTATCTGTTACACTGTTACACACCTGTTATACACCCACTCTATCTGTTACACCTGTTACACACCTGTTATACACCTGATATACTCACTCTACCTGTTACACACATTACAGCATGCTGTGCTCTGTCCCTGTAGGGTTAAAGCAGTGCTTATACCTGTTACACAAGCGCTACCTGTGATATCAACTTGCAATTGCTATACTCTGTAAATATTTCAGTGTTAAACCAACTCTTACAGGTGATATAGAGGAGTGATTTAGAGGTGTTGGGACTTTGGAACAGTGATTTAGAGGTGTTGAGATTTTGGGACAGTGATTTAGAGGTGTTGAGACTTTGGAACAGTGATTTAGAGGTGTTGAGATTTTGGGACAGTGATTTAGAGGTGTTGAGACTTTGGGATAGTGATTTAGAGGTGTTGAGATTTTGGAACAGTGATTTAGAGGTGTTGAGACTTTGGGATAATGATTTAGAGGTGTTGAGATTTTGGGACAGTGATTTAGAGGTGTTGAGACTTTGGGATAGTGATTTAGAGGTGTTGAGACTTTGGGACAGTGATTTAGAGGTGTTGAGACTTTGGGACAGTGATTTAGAGGTGTTGAGACTTTGGGACAGTGATTCAGAGAGAATTTTGAGAGATGTTGAGACATCACAGCTACTGGGACTACAGAATAAATGTTCCACTCAGAAATTACATATTATTATATAAGTATTCCTAAAGATACTTTAGTCAATACAGACACCAACTGTCACCATCACCATCTCTACCCCCTCCTTATCCTACTCTCACTTTATCGGTCTCTGCTCTATCAGTTTATATCTCTCTGTCTTTCTGTTTCTCCATCAGTTCTGCTCTCTTCCTCTCTCTGCATCAGTCTCACTGTCTTTCTGTTTATCCCACAGTCTCACTCCATCCGTCTTTCTGTGTACTAATCAGTCTCTCTGAGGATTTATCTTCATAGAGCAGTGCAAGCATTTCTGCAGTGTCCTGTTTGCCCACCTCTCTCTATCAGTGAGTGACCTCTATAGAACCAGGAAGAACAGTATACCCATCTCTGTGACCTCTGACCTCTACAAAACCAGGAAGAACATTATATCCATCTGTGTGACCTCTGACGCCTACAGAACCAGGAAGAACATTATACCCATCTCTGTGACCTCTGACCTCTACAGAACCAGGAAGAACATTATACCCATCTCTGTGACCTCTGACCCCTACAGAACCAGGAAGAACATTATACCCATCTCTGTGACCTCTGACCCCTACAGAACCAGGAAGAACATTATACCCATCTCTGTGACCTCTGACCCCTACAGAACCAGGAAGAACATAACTGGAAGGAACGGAGGAGGAGGCCACGCCCTTACCACACAGTGATGACATCATGGGGCCCGTGCACCTGCAGCACGGTGACATTGAGGCGCACCCCCATGCCCGTCGCCACGGTGACCAGCCAGGTGCAGTCCGCCGGGCTGGGGTAGTCCTCGGGGAACCCCGGGGAGAGGATGACCCCCTCGTCCGCCGTGACGTCGCCCCCGCAGGTCGCTGTGGGGAGTGCAGGAGAACGCGTCCAGTAAAAACGCAGCCGCGAAACCACTGTCCGTTATTATTCATGGAGACAGTAGAATAAACAGGGAATGATCATGGCTTCTGTTATTAAACCATTACTGATCACAATTCAGGAGAAAGGGCAAAGTCCAGAGACGGCCGGTTGGGGATGAGCTCATTGGCTCACTCTGGCCCTCTGGCACATTCACACTGATGTGGAAACTGAAAATGTTGATTTATGTGCACTGTCCCTGGTAAATAAATACATATAAAAACAAAATAATTTCTGGGACAGCAGGAGCAGAGTCAGGTCTCCTGTGGGAGGGGGTCATTTTCAGGGGGTGTGAGATGAATGGAGAGTAAGAGAGAGAACAGAGAGAGGGAGAGAGACTGAACAGATAGAGAGAGAGGGAGAGAGAACAGAGAGAGAGAGAGGGGGGGAGAGAGAGGGAGAGAGACATCATTAAAACACACTGATGATTTTCTAGCTTGTGGCATCGTTCACTGACCTACTTCACGTGGCCATTTTCTGAAACAGAAAGTTTTCTGAAGGACTCTCTAATGGGGTATTTCAGAACGTGACATCCATCAACCAGCATCAGCTCTGCCTCTTCAGAAAGGCAGGAGAGGGGCTTAGAGCTGTTTACGTTCAACACACTCACTCCACCTGATCTGCTTCAGAACATGACTTCAGCTGTTATGTGGTATGTTTTAGCCCAGAAACATTAAACCTGATGTGCTTCAGTAAAAATAAATCTGCTATTTAATGTCATACCTGAATAAGGGGCGTGTCATATCTGAGTGTGGGGCGTGCCGTTTCTGAGGAGGGGGCGTGTCATACCTTCACACCTGGGGAAGGGGTGGTCCCAGGTGCGGGTGGTCCCGTGCAGGCAGGTGAGCAGGGCGTGGCCGGAGAGCGTGTAGCCGGGGTGGCAGTGGAAGGAGACGGACTGGCCCACGTTGTACCCCGACCCCACCACCTCCCCGTGCCCAAAGCCCTCCGGGTCCGGACACTCCTGCAGCTCATAGGCTGGGGGGAGGAGCAAAGCAGCCAATCAACCAACCAGCTCATGCAGGGACACACAGGTGTCAAACCCAGCTCCAGAGTAAAAGTCCTCCCCAGTATTTTGTTCCAACCACCTGGATTTGCTAATAAGCACAATTTTCAGCCATGAGGTCGTACCAGTGAGTTTAATGAGCTGGCTGAGCCAATGGGAGGAGGAAACACACTGCAGAACTGCAAGTACACCAATCACTGTCTGCAAGTACACCAATCACTGTCTGCTAGTACACCAATCACTGTCTGCAAGTACACCAATCACTGTCTGCAAGTACACCAATCACTGTCTGCTAGTACACCAATCACTGTCTGCAAGTACACCAACCACTGTCTGCAAGTACACCAATCACTGTCTGCAAGTACACCAACCACTGTCTGCTAGTACACCAATCACTGTCTGCTAGTACACCAATCACTGTCTGCAAGTACACCAATCACTGTCTGCTAGTACACCAATCACTGTCTGCAAGTACACCAATCACTGTCTTCTAGTACACCAATCACTGTCTGCAAGTACACCAACCACTGTCTGCAAGTACACCAACCACCGTCTGCAAGTACACCAATCACTGTCTGCAAGTACACCAATCACTGTCTGCAAGTACACCAATCACTGTCTGCTAGTACACCAATCACTGTCTGCTAGTACACCAATCACTGTCTGCAAGTACACCAATCACTGTCTGCAAGTACACCAACCACTGTCTGCAAGTACACCAATCACTGTCTGCTAGTACACCAATCACTGTCTGCAAGTACACCAATCACTGTCTGCAAGTAGACCAATCAGTCTGCAAGGACACCAATCACTGTCTGCAAGTACACCAATCACTGTCTGCAAGTACACCAATCACTGTCTGCAAGTACACCAATCACTGTCTGCAAGTACACCAATCACTGTCTGCAAGTACACCAATCACTGTCTGCTAGTACACCAATCACTGTCTGCAAGTACACCAATCACTGTCTGCAAGTACACCAATCACTGTCTGCAAGTACACCAATCACTGTCTGCTAGTAGACCAATCACCGACAGTGAGAAGATGCATGGCAGCCATTTTAAATCTAACAAACATGGTGTGAGGAAAGTTTCAATGAGGAAGAGTCGAAAAGTGAGAACTCCACTTTACAAACTCCTGGAGGGCAGGAATCTCAAACTCTGGTCCCACAGGAGTGGAGTACCTGCTCGATTTCAGCCTCGTTAGCACTAAAGTGCTTCATTTATGGATTGGCAAAATACTTCCAAAAAGTTTATTTCCTGAGGCGGACGTTTCCTGCACATGAGTCTGAACTGCCGGCTTCAGGGGAAGTTTAAATGTTTAAATAGGCCAGCACTGGGTGTGGTCCAACTTACAGAACATCATTCACCTGGAGGCCTTCAGACAAGCCAATGGAAGGATAAAAGCAGCTGAATCTCTCGGCTTAAGACTCATCATTAGCGTGTAAATCAAGCGCGGAACTCAGTGGTCATGTGATCAAGTGAGACCCACACACAAGTACAGAGCTGGCGAGAACACGTCGAGTTCATCGGTTCTGCTCTCTCGTTGCACTTGTGAAGACCAAAATTTAAGTCTGCTTCAGGGGACACTTTCCGTTCCCTGCAGTCCTTGCGTTTTCAGAGCTTGACAACAAACACGAAATTTAAGGGAGAAAAAAACCCCAGAATATTGCGATTGACGGTTTTTGTAGAATTAAAACATGAGAGTAAACGGGGAGTGTGGGGTCCTCACCCTGGTACCGGAAGTGGAAGCCGGGCCGGTTCTGGGAGTGGTCGCTGTGGAAATACACCGTGGTCTCGTGGGCGGTGGTGAGCAGGGAGGCCGGCACTTCCTGTCCGCTGAAGCGGCCAATCACGGAGCTGCTCTGGAAGGGCCCGTTGCGCACCTCCAGGAAGTCGTGGTTGGCCTCGGTGGAGAAGTTCAGGAACTGCAGGTGGGCCCCTGTGCCCGGGGGCAGGGAAGGTACGATGAGCTCCCCCTCTGGTCCAACGATCAACTACACTTTCACACTCTGGTCAAACGCTCTGCTCAAACGCTCTGGTGAAATGCTCTGCTCAAACGCTCTGCCCAAACGCTCTGCTCAAACGCTCTGCTCAAACGCTCTGCTCAAACGCTCTGGTCAAACGCTCTGCTCAAACGCTCTGCTCAAACGCTCTGCTCAAACGCTCTGCTCAAACGCTCTGGTCAAACGCTCTGGTCAAACGCTCTGCTCAAACGCTCTGCTCAAACGCTCTGGTCAAACGCTCTGCTCAAATGCTCTGGTCAAACGCTCTCGTCA
>NC_083760.1:95070955-95088455 GCF_963514075.1 Conger conger | reverse complement strand
GGTGTTGGTGTGGTTATGGTAAGGGTTAGCGTTAGCGTTAATGTCAGCGTTAGGGCTAGGGTTAGTGTTAGCGTTAGCATTAGCGCTAGCGTACTCACTGGTGAAGCTGATGTTGAAGCCGCGCCCGGTGTTGGTGTGGTTATGGTAAGGGTTAGCGTTAGCGTTAATGTCAGCGTTAGGGATAGTGATAGTGTTAGCATTAGGGCTAGGGTTAGTGTTAGCGTCAGCATTAGCGCTAGCGTACTCACTGGTGAAGCTGATGTTGAAGCCGCGCCCGGTGTTGGTGTGGTTATGGTAAGGGTTAGCGTTAGCGTTAATGTCAGCGTTAGGGATAGTGATAGTGTTAGCATTAGGGCTAGGGTTAGTGTTAGCATCAGCATTAGCGCTAGCGTACTCACTGGTGAAGCTGATGTTGAAGCCGCGCCCGGTGTTGGTGTGGTCAGTCATGAACTCCAGCCGCGCGACGTGGCCGCTGGTGGTGATGGGGGCGGGAACGACGTCGCCGGAGAAGGTACCCAGGACGGGCGACTCGGCCTTGCCCCCGTCCTTGACGGACAGGTAGTCAAACTGCTTCTCGATGCTGAGGTCGCTGAAGGCCAGGTTGACGCGGCTCTCGGGCGGGGCGATGATGAGCCACACGCAGTGCATGCTGTTCCCGTAGTCCTGCGGGTAGTTGGGCGACAGCAGCACGCCCGACCGGGAGGTGAAGTTGAAGAAACAGGAAACTGTCAAGGGGACAGGAAGAGGAAGCCAAGCCGTTCATAACAGGGAGGGATACCACCACAAGCTTTTCATACAGACCACAAAACATGTGTGTGTTAAGTCTATGAAAGTCACACGGCACGTACGAGTTGATGTATTGTACTTTCTTTCCATACTCTTTCAGGGAATGCTTCTGGTGATTGGCCTATCTGTTACTAGAAGATGCTTGATGATTTAATGACATGAAACCTGAATACTCATTAAGGTAATGACATCACGTGATTTTACTATGAACACAAGCTCACTGCCAAACTATAGCACAGCACAGAGCAATTATTTTACTGCACAACCGAGAGTTGACACATTCCCAAGTGTAACTGCTTCATTTGTATGGGTGTTTGGATAAAATGTAATTATTATTAGCATAAATAATAGTAGCCCTTTTTGAAAATCAGTAAAAATTTGGCGGGGGTGATAATTCTGAATAGACACTAAAGTTTGTTGTTATTTTTTAAGGGAAGAGGTCACTCTGAGCACCCGAAACATTTTTATATCTTGCGAAAAATCTTTGGCCCTTCTGACAACCATTTTCAGCCTGTCAGCAAAAAACGCCAGACCACTTTCCCCTCATTAAAAGTAACTTTTACACCCAAGACCTGGCCTGCTCATCTGCAGTCAAGCGTTTGTTCAGAGGATAAATACTATTATTACTCATACTGGAATTTTTACATTATTCCACAAGGTCAACCAAACAGGTTGGTAAGGGAACATGTTAAACCTGCAATGCATTTAAAAATAGGCGATCTAGCGAGTGTCTTGCTCGCTGTGCTGAACAGGGCATTCTGCGTAGGCAACGTGCGCTTCTTTAAATGTTCTGCGTTGATTGGTTCGCTGACCGGGGATGACACGAACACCCCTCCCATCCAAAGCCCAGATTTCAGAGTTCAGATTTTACCGGCGTTATCTCACACTGTACAATCAATACCAAAGTTGGGTGACCTCCGGTTTGTAAGATATGGGACCTTTAAGATCAACATCTACATTTCAGCTCACTGCCACGGGCTCTTTGGCTGCTCGCGCTTTGAATTTCACAACAGAATCGCTCGGGGTGACCTCCAGCCTCCTTTTGCTAAATTGCCTTCTTTTGTAAAATTGTCAGGGGTTTTAATATAATGTATGAACCGGCGCCACCTCTCCGCCTGCGGGGAACAGATCACTGTGGATATAGCCTACAGTTATTCTTCCTGACTACAGGTGTCATGGGCTAAAGAGGCTCAAATTACCACTACTCGTCAAGTGGACGTCCAGATTTTCACATACCCTTATCGCGGGGGCTTTCCCGTATCGTTATGCCTGTTTAATATCCTGGTTTAATAGATGACATCGTTTCTCATTTTAATCAATATAACGAGAAGAAAAGCAACGGTGTTTCACACGTTTAAAACACATATCTGTCTCCGCTCCGTTATTGAGCGGCTCTCTAATGAAATCCCTTCATTAAATTTCCGTTATTTACGTTAAGCTCCGGTCCACACGGCTCGAAAAGTCAGCGAGAGCGGAGACCAGGCGCCGCGGATCATGCTGATTAAACTCGCAGGGAAGTTCTTCCAAGATTTCCGAACGACAGTAGGCCAATTTATCCCGCATAAATGCGAAAATAAACAAGACGAGAGAGAGAGTCTGGATCAGCTGCAATAGGAGAGTTTCCATGACAACGTCCATTAAAACCAAACCGACGGGGAGCGTTTCTCCGAAACGGGCTCACATAAACTGAGTGAGCTGACCGCGGCTTGCGAAGCACGGAGAACGCACTCCGTACTCAAGCTTGTATTCGTTTAGGTTTACTGCGTTTACTTTTTTATTAGCTATTTATCGATTCGTATTTGTGGATGAACACGTATTTCGCTTCACATAACCCAGTTAATTCCTATTACCTGTTCTTGTGTTTATACGCCTCCAAACAATAGGCTACCTTAAATAAAATGAGCCCAGGGGAACTATCTTTTTGGCAGTGTCGGTACAGATTCACCGGGTCGAACCGACGCAGTGATCCAAGTGTCTAAGATGCCGCTGCCTGTAGCCTATTCCAAAATTCCAAGCAGGGGAAACAGTCAAAAATCAATATGGCCGTCGAAATATGTGAAATTATGAAACTTGAAGCCTGCTTTCTATGTGAAAGTGCACAGTGTTGTGTTATTCTTTGTGTAAACAGTGTTGTTTCTGGTTTAAAATTCAAGTCATTAGACGCCCCAAGTATAGGAATAAAGGCAATCAAACAAAGAGGCTTCTGTCTCCTTCAAAATCCCACCCGCCCTCGTCCAGTCCAGAAATTCAAAAGGCAGAATAGTTTTGAACCGACTGCATGCACCGATGGGTTAAATGTCAAACCCCACCCACTGATATCCGACCCTAGCCCTCCCACATCCTGTAGTTCGTTGCAGCTGGACAAACCAAGGGTGGCGTCCCAATACTCACAAAGTGTGTCCTCCTTGACTCCACTCTTCTCCTCCCCCCATACTTCCAGATAGGAGGAGGAGATGAGTAGAGGAAAGGAGTCATGCAGTCTTACAGTATTGAGACACACCCCACCTCTCTCAAGCTGGATGAGAGATGCCACGCCCACCAACCATGGAACAGGACTCTGGGATTGGACGAGAGAGAGGCCACTCACGCTGAACACTGAACAGGACCCCGTGAATGAAGGTAAAAGATGTGCCACTCACACTAAACCACTGAACGGGACTCTGTGATTGGAGGAGAAAGGTGCCACTCACACTAAACACAGAACAGGACCCTGTGATTGGAGGAAAGATGTGCCACTCACACACACAGCTGGGCTTCTTGGCCGACCATTGGTTGTTCTTCTGACAGGTGATGTTCCTCTTCCCCACCAGCTCAAAGGCTGGCAGGCACTCAAAGT
The DNA here is from genome assembly GCF_963514075.1 of Conger conger. Lineage (NCBI taxonomy): Eukaryota > Metazoa > Chordata > Actinopteri > Anguilliformes > Congridae > Conger > Conger conger. The sequence goes on along the minus strand of NC_083760.1, from coordinate 95,084,833 downwards.
ACAGCTTGTCTCCGTGCTGGAAGTTTGACCCTTCGCGCTTGCCATAGGCAGGGATCCCAGGGTCCCCACAGCTGCCCTGGTCTATTTCTGAAAAACACAGACATTAAAAATGTCAAAATTACTGGTTTCTTAGGGTACACACAGACAGGGTTGGTTTTAGTTTGGAGGTTTTTCGCTCCGTTGTCCTGCTTGCATGTGCTACTCGGATGCGTTCAGCGGTTCTGAAAATCCCAGAGTGCACTTCACTCAGCCCGTTTCCCTGATCTGATCATTTGTGTCCCTCGGTGTTTGAAATACACACATACCACCAGTGGACCTCTACATCATTCATTACAATGTGGGAATAATTCTACAGGTGGAATTTGGCATCAGATCCTGTACGCATCCACACTTAAACAACCCCCGACAGTGCGGATCTGACAGCATTAAGGAGCTGAAACGGTTTTCAAACATGTCTCCATGCTCGTGTGAGCAAGCCCTCGAGCACAGATCCTACAGAAACACAGGACACTGCTCCTCCCTGTTCTCCTCCACTCCTGCTCCTCCCTGTTCTCCTCACTCCTGTACCTCCCTATTCTCCTCACTCCTGCTCCTCCCTGTTCTCCTCACTCCTGCTCCTCCCTGTTCACCTCAGTCCTGCACCTCCCTGTTCTCCTCACTCCTGCTCCTCCCTGTTCTCCTCACTCCTGTTCTCCTCCACTCCTGCTCCTCCCTGTTCTCCTCACTCCTGTTCTCCTCCACTCCTGCTCCTCCTGCTCCTCCCTGTTCTCCTCACTCCTGCTCCTCCCTGTTCTCCTCACTCCTGTTCTCCTCCACTCCTGCTCCTCCTGCTCCTCCCTGTTCTCCTCACTCCTGGTCCTCCCTGTTCTCCTCACTCCTGTTCTCCTCCACTCCTGCTCCTCCTGCTCCTCCCTGTTCACCTCACTCCTGTCTCCCGGTGTCCCTCAGCTACATATCGATGCATCGTATAAATATGCATGAGAGGGCACAGTCGACATGGTATGTTCTAGACCCTGTGGCTCTCCAAGACCAGGAGTGAGGACCCCAGCACACCCTGCGGCTCTCCAGGACCAGGAGTGAGGACCCCAGCACACCCTGCGGCTCTCCAGGACCAGGAGTGAGGACCCCAGCACACCCTGTGGCTCTCCAGGACCCGGAGTGAGGACCCCAGCACACCCTGCGGCTCTCCAGGACCAGGAGTGAGGACCCCAGCACACCCTGCGGCTCTCCAGGACCCGGAGTGAGGACCCCAGCACACCCTGCGGCTCTCCAGGACCAGAAGTGAGGACCCCAGCACACCCTGCAGCTCTCCAGGACCAGGAGAGAGGACCCCAGCACACCCTGCGGCTCTCCAGGACCAGGAGTGAGGACCCCAACACACCCTGCGGCTCTCCAGGACCAGGAGTGAGGACCCCAGCACACCCTGCGGCTCTCCAGGACCAGGAGTGAGGACCCCAACACACTCTGCGGCTCTCCAGGACCAGGAGTGAGGACCCCAACACACCCTGCGGCTCTCCAGGACCAGGAGTGAGGACCACTGATCTTTCGGGGACGTTCAAATATTCACTCTGCTCTGATCTCAGCATCACCCAGAAACCCCTGTTACTGCCTAAGAACCTTCTGGAAACTCCTGTAGTTAGGGAGCAGGATGGATGGATGGATGGATGGATGAAAGGGTAGAAGGAAAGGAATGCGGGAGCTGAGTATCTGCGGGTGTATTACCTCTACACGTTTGAGCGATTCTACACGCTTCAGCCGGCTAAGCTAGTGTTATTAAACCAAGCGAGACTAAACTATCTAAATCTCACATAATTACCACCTGCCTGTTTGGCTTCATCCTCTGATAAGTAAACATTCAACACTAAAAATGCCTCATAGTGGAGAGAGCAAACAGGTGTATGTGTATGCCTGGGGTAGTATCGAAGCCCCTTTAGACCAGAGTCTCACAGCCAAGGCCAGTTCAGTGTTAGGCGATGGATGATCGTTCACACGGGCGATGATCACATCAGATGATCAGTCAGGACTGTTAGTTCATGCTGAGCGGCGGACGATTTGATGCTGCCGCGATCATCGCTGTGCCATCGCTGAGACCCCGTCGCCGGGACACCCGCCCTCACAACATTATTACAGAACGTTCTGATCTGTAATTACCTTCAGCGAAACAACTGGCTTTCACGTCTTCAGGTTGCGATGACTTCACTGCGGACGGCGATGTGTTCTTATCGTGTTTGTGTTTACACTTTTATGAGCGACGGCATTCAATATCAGAGTCGGGCGATAATGGGATACCCATCGGCCGACCATACATCACCTGACTATAAACTGGCCTTTAGAAACAAACACAAGTGTTATTGCGCTATATTTTTACGGTAAACATTACACCATAATCTACCCGCTTACAAATACAAGTGTTATAGTTTTACAGGAAACATTAGACCATAATCTTCCGCTTATAAATACAAGTGTTACTTTTTTACAGGAAACATTACACCATAATCTTCCACTTAAAAACACAAGTGTCACATTTACTCCCACAAAAAAAGCAGTTTGGCAGGACTGCTCGCTAAGCTAGCCAGGCGGGGTTTGTGAGAGGACAGTCAGCTGGCAGTCAATATAAAATACCACCACAAACACACCCAGCCCCATCAGATCTGTCATCAGGATCAGGTAATGCACCATAAAATGAGAGAGAGAGGGAGGCAGTGAGAGAGAGAGAGAGGGAGAGGGTGAAAGAGAAACAAAGAGAGAGAGGGAGGGAGAGAGAGAGGGAGAGAGGGATAAAAATAAATCATGAGAGAAGGAGAGAGAAGGAGGTAGAGACAGGGAGAGAGGGAGAGAAAGAGAGAAACCGAGAGAGAGAGGTAGGGAAAGATGGAGAGACTTCTTGCGGCTACGCTTTAGCAATATCCATGTTATTATTTTAATGCCAATGGAGCACACCGAATTGAAAACACGGGGGGGGTGGGGGGGTTTCACAACATTAGCAGCAGCTTAATGACTGCATATATGAGCCCAATGAATAACCCCTCTGCTGTGAACGAGCAACCGGGCATCTGCTCAGCGCACAGGCCTCAGAGCAGCAGAAACAGCAGTCATTACGCGGGGTGAAGCTGCCAGTTAGCCCGGCAAAAATGTGCAGTTAGCCCTGCAGAAATGTGCAGTTAGCCCTGCAAAACTGTGCAGTTAGCCCTGTTGAAATGGACAGATAGTCCTGCAAAACTGTGCAGTTAGCCCTGTTGAAATGGACAGATAGTCCTGCAAAACTGTGCAGTTAGCCCTGCAGAAATGTGCAGTTAGCCCTGCAGAAATGTGCAGTTAGCCCTGCAGAAATGTGCAGTTAGCCCTGCAGAAATGTGCAGTTAGCCCTGCAGAAATGTGCAGTTAGCCTTGTTAGCCCTGTTAACAACCCCTGCCTGTTAGAATGTGATTTCAGAACTACAGTGAGGGGACGTTAAAAGAATCCGCAGTAATCTCGGCGGACGAAACAAACACACACACGTGAGCTACGCAAACATGTCTCTGACGTCTCTGAAACAGCACGGTGTGGGGTGTGTTCGTTCATGAACGGAATGAAACCGCACAAAACTGTCCGTACGAGAGCGGTAATATCCCAGGCCTTTGAGGATAACTGTGATAACTACACTGTGACAACTGCCCTGTGATAACTGCCCTGTGATAGCAGCTCTGTGATAACTGCCCTGTGATAACTGCCCTGTGATAACTGCCCTGTGATAGCAGCTCTGTGATATCTGCACTGTGATACAAACACCACATTATGAATTGGTTCAGCTGAACGGCTTTGCCCGAAGGCACGTGTCATACCTGAGACTCAAACCAGCAACCTTTCAGTGACTCTGCTTCTGCGTTTCACCAGCATCCGGACACACAGACGAGGACTCAATACAAACGGATGAGGGTTTGCCCCTCCCTGCTGTGGGTATGGTCCGTGGCTGACCAGTGTTCGTTTTTAAACGTACCTTCATACGACAGCTTGAACCCCAGCGATCCGCTGGTGTCGTCCGTCTTGAAGTTGAGCCACATCTGGTGTCCCGTGCTGACCACCAGGTCCGGAGTACTGGTGCCAGACAGCCTGCCGCAGAACCCACCCAAACCCAGGACAACGTCAAACAAAAAGGAGACCCAAGAGCCAAATCCAGGAGAGGCTTGGCTCAGGACACAATCAGCATTCACAAAGGGATACAAAGCCATTCTCCCCACAAATGCAGCTGTAAGAGATGCATTGTGGGAAAACTGAACAAATAACTTTAATTGTGAAAGACTCGAGACAATTGCCTTACCTCACTGAGACCAAAAGGACATGATCCTGTCATGATCGAGTAACTGAGAGAGAGAGAAAGAGAGAGATAGAGCCAGCGAGAGAAAGAGACAGAAGGAAAGAGAGAGAGAGAGAAGGAAAGAGAGAGAGTCCAAACAGAAATACTCACACATGAAAGACAGTTTTCTGATCTCCGGCTGTGCCTCCGTCTCCCACGGTGAGAGTGTCGTAGCCGCGCTCCAACTCAAACTCCTCAAACGTCAGCTTAACCACCTGTGGAGAGACCAGCAGAGAGACCAGCAGTGTCTCAGACACCAGGGTGACTGCAGAGAGACCAGCAGTGTCTCAGACACCAGGGTGACTGGAGAGAGACCAGCAGAGAGACCAGCAGTGCCTCAGACACCAGGGTGACTGGAGAGAGACCAGCAGAGAGACCAGCAGTGCCTCAGACACCAGGGTGACTGGAGAGAGACCAGCAGAGAGACCAGCAGTACCTCAGACACCAGGGTGACTGCAGAGAGACCAGCAGAGAGACCAGCAGTGCCTCAGACACCAGGGTGACTGCAGAGAGACCAGCAGTGCCTCAGACACCAGGGTGACTGCAGAGAGACCAGCAGAGAGACCAGCAGTGTCTCAGACACCAGGGTGACTGGAGAGAGACCAGCAGTGTCTCAGACACCAGGGTGATTGGAGAGAGACCAGCAGAGAGACCAGCAGTGCCCCAGACACCAGGGTGACTGGAGAGAGACCAGCAGAGAGACCCGCAGTGTCTCAGACACCAGGGTGACTGGAGAGAGACCAGCAGAGAGACCAGCAGTGTCTCAGACACCAGGGTGACTGCAGAGAGACCAGCAGTGTCTCAGACACCAGGGTGACTGCAGAGAGACCAGCAGAGAGACCAGCAGTGCCTCAGACACCAGGGTGACTGGAGAGAGACCAGCAGAGAGACCAGCGGTGTCTCAAACACCAGGGTGACTGCAGAGAGACCAGCAGAGAGACCAGCGGTGTCTCAAACACCAGGGTGACTGCAGAGAGACCAGCAGTGTCTCAAACACCAGGGTGACTGGAGAGAGACCAGTAGAGAGACCAGCAGTGCCTCAGACACCAGGGTGACTGGAGAGAGACCAGCAGAGAGACCAGCAGTGTCTCAGACACCAGGGTGACTGGAGAGAGACCAGCAGAGAGACCAGCAGTGCCTCAGACACCAGGGTGACTGGAGAGAGACCAGCAGAGAGACCAGCAGTGTCTCAGACACCAGGGTGACTGGAGAGAGACCAGCAGAGAGACCAGCAGTGTCTCAGACACCAGGGCGACTGGAGAGAGACCAGCAGAGAGACCAGCAGTGTCTCAGACACCAGGGTGACTGCAGAGAGACCAGCAGAGAGACCCGCAGTGCCTCAGACACCAGGGTGACTGCAGAGAGACCAGCAGTGTCTCAGACAACAGGGTGACTGGAGAGAGACCAGCAGTGTCTCAGACACCAGGGTGACTGGAGAGAGACCAGCAGTGTCTCAGACACCAGGGTGACTGGAGAGAGACCAGCAGAGAGACCAGCAGTGTCTCAGACACCAGGGTGACTGCAGAGAGACCAGCAGAGAGACCAGCAGTGTCTCAGACACCAGGGTGACTGGAGAGAGACCAGCAGAGAGACTCGCAGTGTCTCAGACACCAGGGTGACTGGAGAGAGACCAGCAGAGAGACCAGCAGTGTCTCAGACACCAGGGTGACTGCAGAGAGACCAGCAGAGAGACCCGCAGTGCCTCAGACACCAGGGTGACTGCAGAGAGACCAGCAGAGAGACCCGCAGTGTCTCAGACACCAGGGTGACTGGAGAGAGACCAGCAGAGAGACCAGTGGTGTCTCAAACACCAGGGTGACTGCAGAGAGACCAGCAGTGTCTCAAACACCAGGGTGACTGCAGAGAGACCAGCAGAGAGACCAGCAGTGTCTCAGACACCAGGGTGACTGCAGAGAGACCAGCAGATAGACCAGAAATGCCTCAGACACCAGGGTGACTGGAGGGAGACCAGCAGAGAGACCCGCAGTGCCTCAGACACCAGGGTGACTGGAGAGAGACCAGCAGAGAGACCAGCATTGCGGATGTAATAGGGCCGAGATTAGCTCAGGAGGTAAATGCAGTCTTCTGGTAGTCAGATGGTTTCCCTTCCCTGGGTGTGTAGAAGTGTCCCTGAGCAAGATGCCTAACCCCCAAATGCTCCTGACGAGATGGTTGGTTTCTTTTGAATGGCAGCCTATCACTGTTGATGTGTGTGTGTGTGTGTGTGTGTGTGTGGGTGAATGAGAGGCATCAATTTACTAAGCAGTCAATTCACCGAGTGAAAGAATCACTGTTAGGATAGCAGGAGTGTGAACGCATCAGAATCTCAACCCCCCGAGACGGACTCCTGTACAGCATTAATCAGCAGCCCTAACGATGTTTAATTAATGATGTTCCCTCAGACAGGCCGTGTATGGCGGCCCTACGTATCAAACACCACCATATGCTCATATCTCAGCCCCACATGAATAATGCATCCAGAACCAGCCGTCAGGAGCTTCGGTGGCAGGGATACAAATCACAAGAGAACATGCAAAGACACGGGGAGAACATGCAGACTCCACACAGACACGGAGAAAACATGCACACTCCACACAGACACGGGGAGAACATGCAAACTCCACACAGACACGGGGAGAACATGCACACTCCACACAGACACGGGGAGAACATGCAAACTCCACACAGACACGGGGAGAACATGCAAACTCCACACAGACACGGGGAGAACATGCACACTCCACACAGACACGGGGAGAACATGCAGACTCCACACAGACACGGGGAGAACATGCACACTCCACACAGACACAGGGAGAACATGCAAACTCCACACAGACACGGGGAGAACATGCACACTCCACACAGACACGGGGAGAACATGCAGACTCCACACAGACACGGGGAGAACATGCAGACTCCACACAGACACGGGGAGAACATGCAGACTCCATGCAGACACAGGGAGAACTCTACACAGCAGGGATTTTGACCCTGCTGAGTTCAGGATTCACACGCAGGGCCTTCCCGCTGTGAGGCGACAGTCCTGCCCGCCCCAATGCTGGGCCACTCTCTTTCATTTTTAGTCTTTACTGTTTTTAAAAACATGAGAAACATGTGTGAGCCTCTGTGACCTCTGGCCCAGACAGCTGAAGGACAGACATGAGAGATAAATATAATAACATAAATATGAAAGGGAGAATATTCAGCCCTGTCCTACTCTGCTCCGCCGGGAGGAAACAAAAAAAAAAACTCATCACATTCCTCTTGCCCCCAAAACATTTCTTACTACATAAATAAGTCATATAAACAGTAAACATTTTACTTTAGTGAAACTGAAAATAACTACGTCGACAAAAAATAAGGACCAAGAGGAATAAGTTAAGCAATACTATCGGAGTTCAATTTGAAATTGGTTTCCAGATTCTTGCGCGCTCCTATTGTTTATATAAATGCAAATGGATGCGTCTCCCGCGGTAAACGATCTGTGCAATGAAATCATTTGGGGGGTGCCGGAGGGGGGGGGGGGGGTTGGTTGGTAGGATTACGTCTGGAATCACAATGTCAGTCGGGATAGTTTTATTCCTAGCATCAGGTCCCAGCGCATACTGCTGCTGGTTCGAGGTCATGTGATCTTATTCAGGCGATGATGTCACAGGTACCGTCAATCTGATGTTTTCAATGATAATAGAGTATTGGATATACTGTCTGCAGCTCCACGTTGGGCGCTAAATTCTACCAAGTAATAATAATAATAATAAACTATAACCAACGATATCAAAGGGCGCGCAGTTCCTAAGGCAACATAATACTATTTGACTCTAATAGGACTACCGTGTCATTTATTTAAAAAACCCAGCTGTGTGTTGTCTGTCTGAAGGCGATATTCATTTTATATCAGCTTTGCCACCGCGTCAGCCGCTTAACTGTCACATTATACATGTCGCCTACTTTCACATCAAAATAAAGCCTTTATCAAAGCAAAGCCTGATATCTATTAATCATGCGAAGAGATGCCAGAGGAAACCAACGCTTGGATTCCTAACTCCTGATGCGCTTTTCGGAGTGAGGAACGTGGTTACCGTTACTCGGGCCGTTTTTGCCGTCTTTCGAGAGAAAAAAAAACCCGACGCGCTTTACGCAGCGAGTTTCAGTTTCAAAATCACACAACCCAGAGCTGCTCCAAGGCGATCCCGGGCGGTACTTCCATAATTAAAACGCGTCCGATGGACCAGTAGATTAATCAGCTAATGGCGAAAACATGTTTTCACAAAGAGCCTGGATCCAGTCCACGACTGAAGAATGCGAAGCTAGCTCTGGCACGAGTCAGGGATTGCGCTCTCTCTCACAATCTATCATATTCTCTCTCTCTTTCCCCGTCTCTCTCTGCCATACTGAGCACAATCACCCATAAATTAGCACAACTGCTAGCAGATTAGTTAGCAATTGTGGTAAAAGCCGAGCTCGACATGCCCTACGGCCCACAGGCAAAAGACTCACTGTACCGCTAACAGTACTGCTAACGCCTAATATAATGCACAGCGAAAAAGTCAAACCTCATTAATCTAAATGCCACTAATCTAAAGGCCAACAGCCCCTAAAGCAACATCGCCCATTAAAACCAGTATGCGCAGAGTTTTACGGTTCACTCTAAACAAGAATATCCGATGTACATTAAATTCTACTTGTTCTTCAATTACTTACAAAACGTAGCCCACTTCTTTGTAATCACAGTTACGCTGTTTTCCAATCACCAACAATACTCCCAAAAATAACACCTAAAATAGCATCATTGAACTCATTTGTCCAATTAAATTCAAGGACACAACACGCAGCGATTAGACTCGATCTGGAGCGGAATTATTTTACTGAAGAAAACAAGGCCAGATTGAAGAGGTGAAAGAAAGTAATCAAGCAAATAAATACGAGCATGTCAGATGTAAATCAATTCAATTTATGCGATCGGCTTGTTGGAATAAACAAGCATCGCGTTGGAAAGGCAGGGAACAAAAACAGCACCACAAGCAAATTGTCCCGCACGTCATCCATGGGTACTAATGGAAAAACACAAACACACACGGTAATAATGGTAATAATGGACCGTTAATTTGAGTTCATTTGAGTCCATTTCAGCTTTGAGCTCGCCGGAAAGAGGTTGCGAGCAGCACACGGGGCGGGGAGCGTGTCTGACGGAGCAGGGAGTGGGGAATGAGTGGGGTCATTTCAGTTCTTCAGTCCCCTGCTGTGAAATCCAGGTATATCATCTTGACCAGCTTGAAAATGAGCTGGCCAAACTATGTCAAGCTGGGAGCTGGTCTGAACTGGTCAACTCGCTGAACCATGTTGACCTGGGTGCTGGTGTGAACTGGCTGTTTCAAAACCTAGCTTGAGCTGTCCTTCAGCAGGGCCCTGAGCTTTGCGTGAGGAAATTATAACCTGACATGCGTTCAAGACAGCAAACATTCGCATCAAATTGTGTTTGCAGCAAACAGATAACGTTAGTGCTGAACGATTTTAAATGAACATTCAAATTAGTTTGCCACCGACGCCTTTTTAATACACATGGACGTGACTTTGGTCTAACAGTGCTAGCTGTAGGAAGGAACACATATAATAATAATACTACTTAAATCAATGTAATAACAGCCAAATGATAGTCAACTTGTTCTCCCGGCGTCATTCTCCACCAGGAGCCACTAACGTTACTGACGGCACGAGCGTTACCTTTTCAAACGGCTAGCTAACGTTAGCTGTCCTTCGTGGCGAACCAGAAAAAAAGTTTGAATTTGTTCGCGATTGTTAGCTATCATTAGCTGACGTTCGTGGCGAACCAGAAAAAAAGTTTGAATTTGTTGGCGATTGTTAGCTATCATTAGCTGACGTTCGTGGCGAAACAGAAAAAAAGTTTGACTTTGTTGGCGATTGTTAGCTATCGTTAGCTGTCTTGAACACAAGTCATCCCACTACCCACGTCCCTTTCTTTCGCCTTTTAAATTCACATTCCAACGACTCCCCTTCTCTCATTCTCTACCTCTCCCCCTTTCTCACACACACAGTACTGCTTTCTCTCCCTGTCTCCTTTCTATCTCTATTTCCCCCTTCTCTATATAAATATGTTCTCTCCCTCCTCCGTACCCTTCTATCTGTCTCTTTCCCTCCATATCTCTCATTCCCTCTCCCCATCCCCCCACACTCTCTCCTCCACACAGGTGACAGTTAGTGGAAGAATCCCTTCATGCAGGAAACTGTAAGGCACACACTTCATGTCTGAGAATAAACCTCAGTCAGCCCATCTCCCCCGCCTGCTTAAAGAAAGCGCAGGTTTCACACTGCCTTTTACAGACCTGTGATATAATTACAGAAGCATCATAAGAACATGGGGGACTCTGACAGAAAGCAGTCTCTGGGAATCGTGCAGCAGTTTCATTAGAGGAGAGGTTCCAGTGGGTCATTTTATAAGAGGACTCACATTTATTTAAACTAGAATATAAAGAGTTTTATAAGATGAGGGCTCTGGGCTTTGGAAAAATAATCTGTGATCCATAGATCATGTGCTTCTTTTAACAATTTCTCCCAATTCTGTGACTACTTATCACACTACAGGTCACACGTTACCACAGGAGAGTCGGTGAGTATTCTCCACCATACAGGCCACACACAGTACTACAGGAGGGTCGGTGAGTATTCTCCACCATACAGGCCACACACAGTACTACAGGAGGGTCGGTGAGTATTCTCCACCATACAGGCCACACACAGTACTACAGGAGGGTCGGTGAGTATTCTCCATACAGGCCACAGAGGTATGGGTTTACCTTGAAAGGGTCGGTCGCGGTGATGACCCAGGAGCAGTTGGCGTTGTTGTCGTACTGGACAGGGAAATTAGGAGATGTGAGAACCCCCCGAGGGCCCTGTAGCTGGCCCCCGCACATGGGAGCTGTGAGAGAGAGAGAGAGAGAGAGAGAGAGGGAGGGAGGGAGGGAGGGAGAGGGAGGGAGAGGGAGGGAGAGGGAGGGAGGGAGGGAGAGGGAGGGAGGGAGGGAGGGAGGGAGAGGGAGGGAGGGAGGGAGAGGGAGGGAGAGAGGGAGAGGGAGGGAGAGGGAGGGAGAGAGGGAGGGAGAGGGAGGGAGACGGAGGGGGAGAGAGAAGGAGGGGGAGGGATAGAGAGAGGGGGGGAGAGAGGGAGGGAGGGAGAAGGAGGGGGATGGATAGAGAGAGGGGGGAGGGATAGAGAGAGAGGGAGGGATAGAGAGAGAAGTCAAGTTACTTTTATTCATAAAGCATGTAAATGAGACTCTAAAGTGCTGCTTACACAGGAGTGAGAGGAGAAACAACAACAAAGAGTTCTGTGGAATTAAAAACAAGAGAAAAGAAGTGGAGCTTATATTCATTAGAGACCTAATGAAGAGATGCAGTGAGAGAGAGAGAGAGAGAGTGAGAGAGAGTGAGTGAGTGAGAAAGGCAGAGAGAGAGAGGTGAGAGAAAGAGACAGAGAGAGAGAGAGAGAGACAAAGAGAAAGACAGTGAAAGAGGAGAAAGGCAGCTTTAGGAACAAACAGAATGTCATGAATCAGAAAACCACGAAGCTTGTCACCAGAAATGAGTTCTGACACAAAACCCATGGTGCTCTTCACCGAACGCTAGCGTTGAAGCAACACATCACACGACACAAAACCCACAGCGCTGTCCGCTGAACACTCGTAATGAAACAGCGTCACGCAAAATGCACAGAGCTGCCCACCCAGCACAGTGCTGAAGCTGCCCGTCCAACGCAAGCTGAAACAAAACAAACCCCGTGGAGCTATCTATCAGGAGCAGGGCTTCAATAACGGCACACAAAGCCACTGGAGCCGTCCACTGGGACCTGGAGCTGAAACCACACAATACAAAAACCCATGGAACTGTCTGTCAAGATCTAGTGCTGAACACAGCGCATGACATAAAGCCGTGCTGTTGTCGACCAAAAGCAGGAGCTGGAAACACACAACTCAAACCCCGGCGGAGCTTTCATTGAGAGCCGGCGCTGAAACATCACATAGCGCAAGGCCCATGGAGCTGCCCGCGGTAAATAAGTGCTGTACCTTTCAACAATAAAAGCACCATAGAGAGGGTAAAGACCGAAGAGAGGGTACACACCATAGAGCTTATAAACACCATAGAGCTGTTAACACCATAGAGTGGGTAAACACCGTAGAGCTGGTAACATCATACAGTGGGTAAACACCATAGAGTGGGTAAACACCATAGAGTGGGTAACACAATAGAGCGTATAAACACCGTAGAGCTGGTAACACCATAGAGCTTATAAACACCATAGAGCTGGTAAACACCATAGAGCTGGTAAACACTACAGAGCGGGTGACAGCATAGAGCTGGTAACACCATAGAATGGGTAAACACCATAAAGCTGGTACACCATAGAATGGGTAAACACCATAGAGCTGGTAACACCAAAGAGCTTATAAACATCATAGAGCTGGTAACACCATAGAGCTTATAAACACCATAGAGCTGGGAAACACCATAGAGTGGGTAAACACCATAGAGCTGGTAAACACCACAGAGCAGGTAACATCACGGCCCTCTTCCTGTGGAGACTGAAGACTTCAGACTGTTCCGTTCCCCCTCCCACCGCATTCTGGAGCACTCTGCATTTCTCACTCAGTGGGGTTATGGGGTTTTTTGTATGTTCCATTGCTTATAGCCTGTTCTGAATGCAGGGTGCACCTGTATACTTAGCATCACTCGTGGGTAGCAGGCTTAGATACTACCTTGATGTTGCATTTATCCTCATAAATCTGGGAATATGGTTCATATTAATCAGGTTTATATTAATTCAGGTTACAGTGTTTTTATGGTTTTAGGTCATAAGTGCATGGTGTTATGTTCCATTGCTTGGGCCTTGTTATGAATGCAAAGTGTATATATTTTGTGTTTTTCTTGGGTAGCATAGTTAACTAGGACTTTGATGTTGAGTTGTCCTTGTTGTTCTGGGACTGTGGTTCACAGTAATTAGGTGAATGTGCTCACCTTTCTCCCACAATGTAAGCTGAACTAAGTGTGCGTGGCTGCTAGACGAATGTAATGTAACAATATCTATGGTGCTTGGCACATACAGAACCATAGATATCCTGCACAGGAATTCATATTCAGCACATCTAGGTCACAGCATGGAATCTGACAGCTGTGACCTCCCAACGGCAGGTGTGTGGGCGTGCGAGTCCCTCCTCTCTCTCTCAGGCAGCGTACGCAGTGCAGTGCATATTCTATCAGTGAGGCGTGGGTGAATTGATTTTCAGAGCTCCAAATAAAGCAGGGAACCTTCGGTGAATTCTTTTTTCTTTGAAAAGTAAAGTGTCAGTCAATATTATTCAAATGATAGTGTGCAGAGAACACAGACGGAGACCAAAGGGAAATTAGTGAGACAGGAGCTTGCGTTCTGACCCATCTACCCAGACAAATGTGCTCGGTGAACTCTCAAAGACATGTTCTCCTCACTGAACTCCCCAAAACCCCGCAGTCCTCCTGGATCCTCTCGGAGCCC
>NC_083760.1:95050955-95065955 GCF_963514075.1 Conger conger | reverse complement strand
ATATGAGAGACGATGAGAGACCATGAGAGCTTGTGAGGATATCACACACACACATCTGCTGATTCAGAGAGCCTCACTGCCCCTTCCCAAGCAGCCCTTTAAATATGCATGTGGTCGGGCTGATTGAGAAACGCTGTCTGAGGAGGTGAAGAGGAGCCTCCAAACCCTGGACACGCCCCCTGCCGCGCCGGACACGCCCCCTCCTGACACTTCAAAGGGAAGAGGAAGTGACACGCTGGCAGAGGGCGGAGCTCCGGGGCGCCTGAGGTCAGAGAGGCTCATGGGAAACTGAAGGCACACTGCTTCTGCAGGCTGCATGGATATGCATCTGATGTTCCTGCACACAGGGGAGAAGGGCGGGGCTTCTGCAGGCTGGGGGCACGGGAGGGCGGGGCGGGGGGGCGGGGCGGAGCGGCGGGGGGTCGTTATGATATTACTTTCTGAGCTGTCATCTCCAGAGAGAAACATTCCCCCACTATGAGGTGAGCCCAGCTACAAACAACTGCACTGCAACAGAGGAGTCAGGCACTGTCCTTCAACCAGCAGCTCCCTCTCTCTGTCTGTCTCTCTCTCCTTTTCTCCCCTCTCTCTCTTTCTCTCCCTCTGTCTCTCTCCCTCCCTTTCTCCCCTCTCTCCCTCTCTCTGTCTCTCCCTCCCTTTCTCCCTTCTCTCTCCCTCTCTCTCTCCCTGTCTCTCTCCCTCCCTTTCTCCCTTCTCTCTCTCCCCTCTCTCTCTCTCTCTCTCTCTCTCTGGGACGCATGCTGTCTTATTAACGGTGTTATGTTATTTAGCGATTGTGCTGTCATAATCACAGTTTATTGTTCACTCACTTGAACAATCGAAAGCCAACATGAATAGGCATACCTATTGTCACGAATGTATTTTCAGATAATGCGTGATTATGAATGAAGTGTAATGAACTAAATGAGTGAATCACAATCTCTTCTTCTTGACAGAACTCTGTGCTAACCTTTAAGTGTACTCCATAGATATTAGACAAAGGACTTGTGCATAGTGAGTTTTGTGTATAATAAGGGTTTTTGATGTTATGTGTGTGTGCGCATGCAGGTGTGTGTTGTGTATAAGTATGTTTGTGTGTGTGAGTGTGGATATGTGCATATGTTTGTGTGTATGTATACGTGTGAGTGTGTGTGTGTGTGTGTGTGTGTGTACATGTGTGTGTATGTGTGTGTGTGTGTGTGTAAGTGTGTATAAGGGTGACTCACACACAGAGATCTTCTGGTGGCTCTCTCTGCTGGGCAGCAGTTTCACTCCTCTGGACATGAGCTCATTCATCTTCTTCACTGCAGAGAGAACAGAGCCACAGCATCGCCAGGGCAACGCTCCAGCATCAGCACCACCATGGCAACACTACAGCCTCAGCACCACCATCACCGTAGCAACACTACAGCATCAGCATTGCCAGCGCAACGCTACAACATCAGCACCACCATCACCATAGCAACACTACAACATCAGCATTGCCATGGCAGTGCTACAGCGTCAACATTTCCATGGCAACGCACCAGCATCAACAGCACTGTAGCTACTCTACAACATTAGATTACATTACATTATTGGCATTTGGCAGACGCTCTTATCCAGAGCGACGTACAGTTGATTAGACTGAGCAGGAGACAATCCTCCCCTGGAGCAATGGAGGGTTAAGGGCCTTGCTCAAGGGCCCAACGGCTGTGCGGATCTTATTGTGGCTACACTGGGATTAGAACCACCGACCTTGCGTGTCCCAGTCATTTACCTTAACCACTACGCTACAGGCCACCACCCTGGCAATGCTGTAGCATCAGCACCACCATAGCAACACTGCAGCATCAGCATCATCACTGTGTGTGTGTGTGTGTGTGTGGGTGTGTGTGTGTGTGTGTGTGGTGAGTGTGTGTGTGTGTGAGCGTGTGTCTGTGTGTGTGAGTGTGTGTGTGTGTGTGTGAGTGAGTGTGTGAGTGAGTGTGTGGGTGTGTGTGTGTCTGTGTGTGAGTGTGTGTGTGTGTGTGTGTGTGTGTGTGAGTGTGTGTGTGTCTGTGTGTGAGTGTGTGTGTGGGTGTGTGTGTGTGAGTGTGTGTGTGAGAGTGTGTGTGTGGGTGTGTGTGTGTGTGTGTGTGGTGAGTGTGTGTGTGTGTGAGCGTGTGTCTGTGTGTGTGTGTGGTGAGTGTGTGTGTGTGAGCGTGTGTCTGTGTGTGTGAGTGTGTGTGTGTGAGAGTGTGTGAGCATGTGTCTGTGTGTGTGAGTGTGTGTGTGTGTGAGAGTGTGTGTGTGTGTGAGAGTGTGTGTGTCTGTGTGTGTGAGTGTGTGTGTGTGTGTGTGAGTGAGTGTGTGTGTGTGAGAGTGTGTGTGTGTGTGTATGAGTGAGTGTGTGTGTGTGAGAGTGTGTGTGTGTGTGTGAGTGAGTGTGTGGGTGTGTGGTGAGTGGTGTGCTTACAAAGTCTCAAGCCTCAAAGTGTCTCTGCTCTGCATGAAAGCCATGGAGCTGGGCTCACAAGCTGACAGGCTATCTGAGAACTGAAGCTAAATCCGGGCAGGCTCTCCCTCTCCAGGGACAGCCACTCAAAGAGAGAGTGTGTGTTTGGAACACAGCTCACACCCAGCTCCCCCTTACCTGCACAGCCAATCCAGCTCTTCAGAAGTGTGAGTGTGTGTGTGTGTGTGTGTTTGCTTTTCTTGTTGTTGGTGGCTGCTTGAAGCTGTTTTATTCATGTATAAATGCAGAAAAACAGACAGACATGTGGCAGTCCCTCAGCGAGAGAAGCGCTTGTGAAATATAAATGGAAAAGTTTGAAGGCCCGGGTTCTCACTGACGCACAGACTGTCTGAGACACCTGTGGATCAAGTGCCCACAGTGACTCTCTCTCTGACTCACTGCCTCTGACCCCACCCCATCTGCTCTGACTCCAGTCCTTCCCCACTGACTCCACCCCTTCATCTCTCTGACTCAAATGCATCTGACTCCACCATTTCCTCTCTCTGACTCCACCACTCATCTATCTGACTCCACCCGCCTGTCTATGACTCCTCCCCTCCCTCTCTCTGACCCCACCCCTTCCTCTATGACTCCACTCATATCTCTCTGACTCATGTCTATGACTCCTCACCTTCCTCTCTCGGACTCTTTCTGATTCTTGTCTCTCTTTTTGGTGCACATCTTCTGCCTTTAATTAAAACAGCCTCCAAAAATATAATCAGAAAATGTAATAAATTAGTTCTATGCACAATTACATTTCAGTTCAATTAAATCATTTTAGTTTTTAAATCCTTTTTGCCCTGGGAGAGAGAGAGAGAGAGAGAGAGAGAGAGAGAGTGTGTCTGTCTGTCTGCGTGCATTTGTGTGTGTGAGTATATGTTTGTGCATGTTAGTGTATGTGTGTGTATGTGTGTGAGAATGTGTATGTATGTGTTTTTTCATGTTAGTGTTTTTGTGTGTGTGTATGTATGTGTGTGTGTGTGTGTGTGTGTGTGTGAGTAGGTGCGTTAATGTTTTTGTGCATGTATGTGTGTTTTAGTGTTTGTGTGTGTGTTTGTGTGTGTACATGTGTTATTGTGTGTGTGTGTGTGTATGTGTGTTATTGTGTATGTGTGTGTGTGTGTGTGTGTGTGTGTACATGTTATTGTGTGTGTGTGTGTGTATGTGTGTTATTGTGTGTGTGTGTGTGTGTGTGTGTACATGTGTTATTGTGTGTGTGTGTGTGTGTGTGTGTGTGTGTACGTGTGTTATTGTGTGTGTGTGTTTGTGTACCTTGGTACTGTGCCCGGAATCCTGACTTCCTGTTATTCCCATCTGATGTGAAGTGCAGCCGCAACCAGTTCTTACTGCTGATGATGGGAGGAGGAAGACTGGACCCACTGAACCTGAGAGAGAGAGAGAGAGAGAGAGAGAGAGAGAGAGAGGGAGAGAGAGAGAGAGAGAGAGAGAGAGAGAGAGAGAGAGAGAGAGGGAGGGAGAGACAGATGAAGGTATCAGTTCCACAGTGGTAGATGGATGAGTGCAGTGCAGCACTATATCAGCGGAGAAAGCAGGATAATTAACACAGCCCCACAAACCCCACAATGCCCTGCTCATAGAACAGCCCTCTCCCTCTACAGACACACAGTGACAAACCCTGTCTCTACAGACACACAGTGACAGGCCCTCTCTCTCTACAGACACACAGTGACAAACCCTGTCTCTACAGACACACAGTGACAGACCCTCTCTCTCTACAGACACACAGTGACAGATCCTCTCTCTATAGACACACAGTGACAGACCCTCTCTCTCTACCGACACACAGTGACAGATCCTCTCTCTACAGACACACAGTGACAGATCCTCTCTCTATAGACACACAGTGACAGACCCTCTCTCTCTACCGACACACAGTGACAGATCCTCTCTCTATAGACACACAGTGACAGACCCTCTCTCTCTACAGACACACAGTGACAGACCCTCTCTCTCTACAGACACACAGTGACAGACCCTCTCTCTCTACAGACACACAGTGACAGACCCCCTCTCTACAGACACACAGTGACAGACCCCCTCTCTCTATAGACATATGCCGACGGGCTCCAAACTGAACACCAGTGCACAGACGGCCCTGGGGTCTGTGTGCAGAGACGGCCCTGGGGTCTGTGTGCAGCAGCAGGTTTCAGGGGCCCGTGTCTGATACACACCCGAATGACGAGCAGAACGTTTCTGAGGCAGTTCAGCAGTCTGCTCTTTCTCCTCCGAAGGAAAACAAATCATTTAAAAGTTAACGCAAGCGTAACGACTCTCCTCCATAGATCTGAGTGTCAATTTTTTCAGTGTTAACGACGCTGAAAAGAATGTTTCAGTGGATAAACCAAAGATTTTTACATCAATTTTCTGGTTTTATCATTCGAATATATACAATCTTTCATTTGAGAAAACTGTGTGTTACAAATTGATATAATATATATGTATTTATTGTGTGCAGGAGGGTGTGGTTGGTAAAGGGAGTGTTCAGTGTCACAGAGTCAGCATCAGGGTAGGGCACTAAAACTCAGCATATAAAACATCCCCAAAAACATCGCCCTCTTAAACCACGAAAACTGGAAATCCATCACAGTCCTGGCTACAGGGCAGGGATCCAAAACCGTCCTCCTGGAGAGCTGCAGTGGCTGGAAGTTTACGACGGTCCTCCAGGACTGGAGTTAAATCTGCAGACACAGCGCCCCCTCCAGGACCGGAGTTAAACCTGCAGACACTGCGGCCCTCCAGGACTGGAGTTAAACCTGCAGACACTGCGCCCCCTCCAGGACCGGAGTTAAACCTGCAGACACTGCGGCCCTCCAGGACTGGAGTTAAACCTGCAGACACTGGGGCCCTCCAGGACTGGAGTTAAACCTGCAGACACTGCGGCCCTCCAGGACTGGAGTTAAACCTGCAGACACTGTGGCCCTCCAGGACTGGAGTCAAACCTGCAGACACTGCGGCCCTCCAGGACTGGAGTTAAACCTGCAGACACTGCGGCCCTCCAGGACTGGAGTCAAACCTGCAGACACTGTGGCCCTCCAGGACTGGAGTTAAACCCGCAGACACTGCGGCCCCTCCAGGACTGGAGTTAAACCAGCAAACAGTCCACACTGTTCAGTCCAACACTCCAGTTAATTTTACTGTATATTTCTAACTGCTTGAGCAGACTCACAAAGCTCGCTAGCTAACTAAGCAAACAAACATCCTATAGCTAGACAGCTAACAGTAGTACCTATAGCTATGTAGCTATCTGCATCACTCACTCACTCACACACTCACACACTCACTCACACACTCACTCACTCACTCACTCACTCACTCACTCACTCACTCACTCACTCACTCACTCACTCACTCACTCGCTCACTCACACACACTCACACACTCACACACTCACTCACACACACACTCGCTCACTCACTCACTCACTCACACACACTCACACTCTCACACACACACACACTCACTCTCAGACACACACACACACACACACTCATTCTCTCACACACACACACACACACACACCAACCCACCCACATAGAGATGGTGCCTGAACCCATATTGAAGCTAATGTCTGTTGTTCATTGTCTATAATTTGGTACAGATGTGAAGGTGTGTAATTGGTACAGACATGGTACAATTGTTGAAGGTGTGTAATTTTGTACAGACATGGTACAGATGTTGAAGGTGTGTAATTTGGTACAAATGTTGAAGGAGTGTAATTTGGTACAGATGTGGTACAGATGTTGAAGGTGTGTAATTTGGTACAGATGTGGTACAGATGTTGAAGATGTGTAATTTGGTACAGATGTTGAAGGTGTGTAATTTGGTACAGATGTGGTACAGATGTTGAAGGTGTGTAATTTGGTACAAATGTTGAAGGTGTGTAATTTGGTACAGATGGTGAAGGTGCGTAATTTGGTACAGACGTGGTACAGATGTTGAAGGTGTGTAATTTGGTACAGACGTGGTACAGATGTTGAAGGTGTGTAGTTTGGTACAGACGTGGTACAGATGTTGAAGGTGTGTAATTTGGTACAGACGTGGTACAGATGTTGAAGGTGTGTAATTTGGTACAGACGTGGTACAGATGTTGAAGGTGTGTAATTTGGTACAGACGTGGTACAGATGTTGAAGGTGTGTAATTTGGTACAGACGTGGTACAGATGTTGAAGGTGTGTAGTTTGGTACAGACGTGGTACAGATGTTGAAGGTGTGTAGTTTACAGATTCTTCTCCCAGGTGATTTGCAGCATGTTTCATCTACTCTGTGCTGCCGGCTCATTAGCATATGAATGGCACCCACACCGGCCCATAAATCAAGCTCAGCCCTGCGACAGGCCTGTCAGAAAGGCAATCTTCAGGCCTGATCGATTCTTCTCCCATGCTCACCGTGTCAGTCAGCTGATAGAACACACACTACTAATAGAACACAAAAAAACATGGTTTCAAATCCCCTTTCCTTCAGCCTTAAACAGCATAGATTCATTCTAAATAAAAACTACAACTCAAAATCCAGATTAAGAGATATGAGAACACATCCCCCTGAGCCACACTCAATGGATATCTTTCTCTGATCTTAGAGCTGATGATCTCAAATTCACCACTGATCTGTGATCTATGATCTTAGAGCTGATGATCTCAAATTCACCACTGGTCTGTGATCTATGATCTTAGAGCTGATGATCTTAAATTCACCACTGATCTGATATGAAAGCCGCTGATCTCACTATGAGCATGAATTTGTGTAACTGATCTCAAAAGCGCTGCTGAAATGCTAACTCTCTGGATGATGGTTTTATGACGTTACACACAGCAGCATGGACAGAACTGTGGAAAGGTTGAGTGAAGGAGAGCTTTGCAGGGAGAGAAACACTGTGTGTGTATGTTAGGATTAATGAGCTATCCTTCAGAGAGAGCCCTTAATGAATACTGAGACATGAGCAGTTGACAGCACAGGCCCTCTGAGTACTGGATATGTGCTCACTTCAGAGGGGAGAGAGAGGGAGGGAGGGAGGGAGGGAGAGAGAGAGAGAGAGGGAGAGGAAGAGAGAGGGAGGGAGGGAGAGAGAGGGAGAGAGAGAGAGAGAGAGAGAGAGAGGGGGAGAGAGAGAGAGAGAGAGAGAGAGGGAGAGGGAGGGAGAGAGAGAGAGAGGGAGGGAGGGAGGGAGAGGGAGAGAGGGAAGGAGGGAGGGAGAGAGAGACAGAGAGAGAGGGAGAGATAGAGAGAGAGGGAGAGAGAGGGAGAGGGAAGGGAGGGAGGAGAGAGAGAGGGGGAGAGAGAGGGAGGGAGGGAGAGAGAGAGAGGGGGAGAGAGAGAGAGAGGGAGAGAGAGGGAGAGGGAAGGAGGGAGGGAGGGAGAGAGAGTGGGAGAGAGGGAAGGAGGGAGGGAGAGAGAGACAGAGAGAGAGGGAGGGAGGGGGAGAGAGAGACAGAGAGAGGGAGGGAGAGAGAGAGGGAGAGACAGAGAGAGACAGAGAGGGAGGGAGAGAGATAGACAGAGAGAGACAGAGAGAGGGAGGGAGAGAGAGGGAGAGATATACAGTGGGAGAGAAAGTGAGAGAGGTAGAGAGATAAAAAGCACATTACAATTAAGACCTGTTTTCTCATCAATATGTCTCCATGGCTGTTGCCTTTACAGCTCAGATCTCATCTCTAAATCAGCCGCATTACCAGCTGACTGCAGGAAACCAATAAAACTAACGAGCTCCATCCCTCTCTGCTCTCCTCTCCTCAATCTCTCCTCTCCTCTCCTCAATCTCTCCTTTACTCCTCCCTCTCTCCTCTCCTCCACTACCAGCCTCTGACAGATCACCTCTGAGACACAGATAGACACACTCACACACACTCTCTCAAACACACTCTCACACATACACAACACACACTCTCACACACACAACACACACACACACACTCTCTCTCTCTCTCTCTCTCTCTCTCTCTCACACACACACACACACACACACAACACACACATACATGTACACACACACAGACAGACAGACAGACAAGCAGTCAGATAGACTGTTGTGGCAATCACGCTGCCTTAAACTCACTGACACCCACACGCCCGCTTCCTGTAGATCACATATTAATTACACAGGAAGTGCCCACTCAGCTCAGTTAAAAAAAAAAAAAAAAAACCAACAAAAAAAAAACTGCCAGTGCATATATTCCATTCTAATTGGCTATCGCCAATGAACTGTTGCAAGTCAATTCCGTTTTGAAACTCTTGTGTCGCCACTTTATAAGGTAAACACTGTCCAAATGTAAGACCCGCCTCTGCTCTTCTCTCTCGCTCCGTCATCTCAGGACCCAGAAATAAAGAGTGCTTGTGGTGAGACTTTCGGCACACCTCTGCTTTCATCCTGGCTGCTTCTGGATCGGACCTAACTGCCGCACGCCTACACGCCCCTATACCGCGTATTTCACGCGGAGTGAAATACGCGGTATTGAGTGCGCTGCTCCCGAGAACACGAATGCATCCCGGCGGATTAATCACACGCGCTTCTGCCCCTCCGAGAAATTACACCTTTCCCGTCACTGTAACTTTCTTCTGTGCAGTCTGACGCCCGAATGAGCTCGGATAACGGCCGGGAGGGGGGAATGACGCAGATTAAACCTTCAGAACCTACAGCTCCTGGTGGCAATGTAATGATGCAGAGATCGTAGTCTGGTAGTGATGCCAATTAAGAGTGGTAATGTGGCGGTAATGACGCGTCCACACCAAGAACGATAATGATAACTGTAAATACGGAGTGCAAGTTCTAGCTCAAGTGGATGGCGGAGGCCACACCGCTGCTATCTATAACGACAACGACAGTGACGAAAGATATTGTTGGAGCGATTTTTTTTTACCGGCTGCATGAATGATAGAAACATTGGGAGCCACTCAAATTCCAATTTACAAGCTTCATGTTCAAAATGGCTATTTACAGAAAGTTATCGTTCATCAGTGTGGATGCTCACATCGTTATCGTTATTGCTATAGTTATTATTCTTGGTGTGAACGGGCTTTAATGCTAATTAAGAGCTTGTAACAGGGTAGTGATGTTCATTAAGATTTTGAAATGCGGCGGTAATTAAGGTCCAGCGATATTTTGATACATTGATATTTTTTAATATGGAGCTCCTATCAACCGATCACTAATATTGAAATATTGAATACGGTATTGTTTCACAACAATCTTAATCATAAATTAATTCCCAGTCCCAACCAAATACAATCCAGTGCATGCGTGGAAAATGTTTTGAACATAGCAAGCTAGCTATCTAACCAACTAGCAATTGCCTGCTAACCACAATCAGACTTCTAATAGTTTAAAGACTGTAATGTTACTCATGATACCACACCCACATGCATGCTCTCTTCTGGGCGTATCAGGAATATATTGGTGAAGTTAAATCCAAAGAACATTGCTAATAAAATCATAATAGCCCGTCTTCCAATTGTGTTCTTCCAATCCTCACACAACTCATTTAAGTGAATACTTAAAACAGAATCCAAGCCAACGTGTCCTAATATAAACTATTTTTCTCTCTGGTTTTCTAACCTCAGAAGCACAGCTCTCCCACTCATAAAAACTAGGACAAAGAAGAATGAGGAATGGCAGTGAGCCCAAGAGATTGAATTGTACTTTCTCTACATCTAAATAGAATTGGCTCGGTGACGATGACTGGCAGGTGGTCCTTAGGAATAAAACAATCACACAAACTGCAATTACGTACTATAATACACGACAGAGCGCAGCGTCTCCGGAGAGTATGAGGGACAGAGGTCCCAATCAGAACCCCCCTGAGTATAGAATCTAAGTGGCCCCCATCAAAACACAATATTTTACAGTCATCAATTAATCAATGCATTCATAAACAGTTAATATACATATCTTGTTGCGCAATGGACATTTAAAATGCAAGAAAAAAGTGATTGCACAGTGTATTTAATTTATGTATGTTTATATTACCGTAGGCTGTGTTAGAAAGAGCTCTTGGACGAACGAGAGAACGATTGCTTCATTCTGAATCCCAGCATTAGGGACAGAAGCCAGCTTCAGACAGATTTAAACAGAACGGGGAACGAGAGGCCTGTTAGTGAGATTTCCTCCTGGAGGCCGAGAGTAAAGCTTCTAAAATGACATCTCTTTCAAGAACACAAGAGTTGTTCAACATTTTACACGGTTCTTGGAAATTATTTTTAAAAAACTGTATTTAATTCAAGGTATTTCACATTTTTCTTTATTGTCCAAAAGACGACTACTATCCTCACTAAGAGCCCAGCAATCCTGCCTAACGGGCAGCCACAGGCTGAGCACATTCACTTAAAGCGCAGTGATTTCACACAGACGAGCAGCCATTCTAACCTCAGATAAGCCACACAAAAGCCAAGGTGTTAAGCCTCTCTTAATGGATAATACGTTCACACATATTACGCTCTTAAACTTTAAATATCACATCAATCATTCCCCGTTTCTTTTCTGTGTCCTATTTCAAGGGAGGGAGCCGCTGTGAGAGGAGCCAGGAGCTAGGGGCTCTCTCTGGCCGTCCTTCAGCTCAACGGCCGCTTTTTTATCCCACACAGTAAAAGAACGTTCTTTAGCTGGCGCTTTTATGCACAGCGACTTAACCCTGAATGCGGGGTTAAGGGCTTTGCTCAGGGGCCCAATAGCTGTGGCTACATCAGGGCTGGAACCACCAATCTTCTAGGCCCCAGTCATGTACCTCAGCCAAAGGGCTCCAGGCTGCTCTCTGTAGAATGTTCCAGTGTTAATTCTTCCTGTATAGAGTTCCTGTCCTCTACTTCACTTCCTGTATAGAGTTCCTGTGCTCTACTTCACTTCCTGTATAGAGTTCCTGTGCTCTACTTCACTTCCTGTATAGAGTTCCTGTCCTCTGCTTCCCTTCCTGTATAGAGTTCCTGTCCTCTACTTTGACTGATGGAGATCAGGGTTGCTGAGCCAAGGCAGTGTCTACACCAAAGGAACACAATTCCCGCTAGCTTGGAGTTAAATAAAGAAGAGAGGAATTATTATAATTTTTGACGCTGAATAAATCTAAAGGGGCTATTTCATATGCTGCAAATCCATTGCGTTCTATGGAATGAAACCCGAGGATTTAAACCCACAGTGCTGAAAGGACACGCGTGACACTCTGCAGTTAGTCTGATCAGGCCCTGCTACGCCGCAGTGACAGGGCTGTCTGTGCAGATGGGCCGTTTTCTCAGTCAATCAGATTCTGCCAGCAGCTCTGGATGCTTATACCCGAGTGAAATACCCTCTACGGCCTGCTCTGATATGAAATATTAATTCATATACAGCTTGATTATAATAATAATGATTATGACCATGATGATAGACATTATCATTACCATAAATACTCATTTTAGTTTTGTTGCTCTTCTAGTAGCAGTAGTAGCAGTAGTAGCAGCAGCAGTAGTAGTAGTAGTAGTAGCAGTAGTAGCAGCAGCAGTAGTAGCAGTAGTAGTAGTAGCAGTAGTAGCAGCAGCAGTAGTAGTAGTAGTAGTAGTAGCAGTAGTAGCAGCAGCAGTAGTAGTAGTAGTAGTAGTAGTAGCAGTACCATTAACAGTAGTAGTAGCAGTAGTAGCAGTAGTAGTAGCAGTAGCAGCAGCAGCAGTAGTAGTAGCAGCAGTAGTAGCAGTAGCAGTAGCAGTAGCAGTAGCAGCAGTATCAGTAGCAGTAGTAGTAGTAGCAGCATTAGCAGTAGTAGTCCTAGTAGCTTAGATTTTTAGTTTAGTTTAGTCTTTTTAATACAAAGCGACTAGAGTCTACCAATACCAGCTAGCTGATTTGTTATTTACTTGTGATAAAGGTAAGAAAAAATATTACATTGATTACAGTGTATTATGACAGCCAAATAATGATCAACTTTTGTTCTCTCTGCCTTTTCCCCATCAGCAGCCATCACGCACTACTCTGTGGGGGCGGTCTGTAGCGTAGTGGTTAAGGACTGGGACACGCAAGGTCGGTGGTTCTAATCCCGGTGTAGCCACAATAAGATCTGTTGGGCCCTTGAGCAAGGCCCTTAACCCTGCATTCCTCCAGGGGAGGATTGTCTCCTGCTTAGTCTAATCAACTGTATGTCGCTCTGGATAAGAGCGTCTGCCAAATGCCAATAATGTAATGTAATGTAATGTACTCTCCTCCATGGGTTTGTCTCTGCTCATTAAAGCACCACAGGGCCGGGCGTGTTCTCTCCCTCCCTCCCTCCCGCCCTCCCTCCCTCCCTCCTCTCTTTGTCCTTCACACACATCCCCCCTGTCTTACTCACTCAGCCCAGAAGGCCCCTGTCCGTCAGCCATGCGCACGGACGTATTTATGTTCCCATGACACCAGCCAATCAGCTGCGAGCGCGCAGCCTCGGCCCGTAGACCCATGCATCAGGGGAACGTTCGGCTCGCTCCGCGATTTACACGCTCCCCGAAACCCGCCCAAACGAGGCGGCTCTCACACAGAGCCGTTCCCCCGCTGTCTGAGGCCTTCCGACAGCCCGGAGAATTACGATGTCACTCAGGATGACATCACTCTGCTCCCTGAACTACGTGCTGTGCTGGATACAGGGCTGTACTCTGTGCTGTGCTGGATACAGGGCTGTACTCTGTGCTGTGCTGGATACAGGGCTGTGCTCTGTGCTGGATACAGGGCTGTACTCTGTGCTGTGCTGGATACAGGGCTGTACTCTGTGCTGTGCTGGATACAGGGCTGTACTCTGTGCTGTGCTGGATACAGGGCTGTGCTCTGTGCTGGATACAGGGCTGTACTCTGTGCTGTGCTGGATACAGGGCTGTACTCTGTGCTGTGCTGGATACAGGGCTGTACTCTGTGCTGGATACAGGGCTGTACTCTGTGCTGTGCTGGATACAGGGCTGTACTATGTGCTGGATACAGGGCTGTACTCTGTGCTGTGCTGGATACAGGGCTGTATGGAGGGACTTGTTTGTCTTCTACTGCACTGTGCTAACAAAACCGTGTGTTAATGTTGTGTGTTAACACTGTGTGTTAATGTTGTGTGTTAACACTGTGTGTTAACGTTGTGTGTTAACATTGTGTGTTAATGTTGTGTGTTAACGCTGTGTTAATGTTGTGTGTTAACGCTGTGTTAACATTGTGTGTTAATATTCTGCTATAATGTCATGTTTTGTTCAGTGTTAAAGATCTATGGTGTTTTGAGAGTGGAGTCCATTTCTGTAATTTGTTCTATCTTAAGCTTTTGAAAGACTAATAATATAAAACTTTTAATGCGAGCAATGTTATGAAACATTATTATTACTTGGAGGCCTAACAGAGAAGAAGATTATTTCTGATTATCTAAAGTCGTAAATGAGACCCACAGGACTTCAGAGTAAGAGCAGCACAGCTATAATCACAACGTTCAGACTCAGCGCTGTCCCTCCCATGAACTGTCTCCACAGTGAGCCCTTTGGGGGCTGCACACCAGTATTAAATACGCTTCTATTGTGAAACAGTGCACACCAGTATTAAATACGCTTCTACTGTGAAACAGTGCACACCAGTATTAAATACGCTTCTATTGTGAAACAGTGCTCACCAGCATTAAAAACGCTTCTATTGTGAAACAGTGCACACCAGTATTAAATACGCTTCTATTGTGAAACAGTGCACACCAGTATTAAATACGCTTCTATTGTGAAACAGTGCACACCGGTATTAAATACGCTTCTATTGTGAAACAGTGCACACCAGTATTAAATACGCTTCTATTGTGAAACAGTGCTCACCGGTATTAAATACGCTTCTATTGTGAAACAGTGCACACCAGTATTAAATACACTTCTATTGTGAAACAGTGCACACCGGTATTAAATACGCTTCTATTGTGAAACAGTGCACACCAGTATTAAATACGCTTCTATTGTGAAACAGTGCACACCAGTATTAAATACGCTTCTATTGTGAAACAGTGCACACCAGTATTAAATACGCTTCTATTGTGAAACAGTGCTCACCAGCATTAAAAATGCTTCTATTGTGAAACAGTGCACACCAGTATTAAATACGCTTCTATTGTGAAACAGTGCACACCAGTATTAAATACACTTCTATTGTGAAACAGTGCACACCAGTATTAAATACACTTCTATTGTGAAACAGTGCACACCGGTATTAAATACACTTCTATTGTGAAACAGTGCACACCAGTATTAAATTTGCGCCAGTCTCCCTGCCATCCACAATCACACAGCCTCCATACCGCCCCCCACTGGCAGCAGGAGCACACACGCTATCCTGCCAGAGACAACATTATATTATTGGCATTAGGCAGACGCTCTTATCCAGAGCGACGTACAGTTGATTAGACTAAGCAGGAGCCAATCCTGGAGGAATGCCGGGTTAAGGGCCTTGCTCAAGGGCCCAACGGATCTTATTGTGGCTACGCCGGGGATCGAACCACCAACCTTGCGTGTCCCAGTCATATACCTTAACCACTACGCTACAGGCCACCCCAGATAAACACTGAACATCAGTGATCAGCTCC
>NC_083760.1:95043455-95045955 GCF_963514075.1 Conger conger | reverse complement strand
CCTCAATTAAATCTTGAATAGAGAATTTGTGTGAACATGGTGAAGCTGTCAGAGTGCAGGGACAAGGCAGGCCTCCCTCCTCCTCGCCGATTAACACACAATTAGAGAAGAACGGCGTAAAAGCCCAGTCTCTTACCCTGACGCCTGAACACCTCAATCACGCTGCGCCAGCCCCGCAAAGACCGCGCTCCAGCAAACCATTCAAACCCTGCCCATCTCCCCACTGCAGTCAGAAACCCTGCCCATCTCCCCACTGCAGTCAGAACAGCACAAACCCTGCCCATCTCCCCACTGCAGTCAGAACAGCAGAAACCCTGCCCATCTCCCCACTGCAGTCAGAACAGCAGAAACCCTGCCCATCTCCCCACTGCAGTCAGAGCAGCAGAAACCCTGCCCATCTCCCCACTGCAGTCAGAACAGCAGAAACCCTGCCCATCTCCCCACTGCAGTCAGAACAGCAGAAACCGTGTCAATCTTCCCGCAGTTCCCATGAGACCCCTTTAAATATCATTTCCTTTTCCTCTGATTTCTTTTGCGATGAGGCAATAGTCCCGCTCTCCTGTGTAATAGGAATGGATGTCTGTTTGCGAGGTTAGTTTTGCGCTTATTGATTTTAAGTGTGCCTGTGCGTCTGTGTTCCTGGGAGCCGGGCTTCCTCGGCTGTCGGTGGCTGAGTACTGGGCCTCAGCTGCAGAACCACGGTAATGTAATGTGACGCGGGCGCTCTTTGATGAATTTGGTTATTTGTACGTTTTCTCATAAAACGGCAATATAAAAAAGAAAAAAGAAAAACTGGCCTAAAGCTCAGGCCTGTAATTTCGAAAAGCGCAGATTCCAACATCCACTTAGCAGCTGCGTTGTCAAGGTGACAGTCATTGCTTATTAACTCTGGAATGAGCACGTTTTGGGCATTCACTTCTCTCCCCTCTTCAAAGAGCACTGAGCACAGAATGCTGATTGCCAAGGCCCAGCTACAGGTGGGCAGAACAGCAGCCTCTAAAGCAGGCCAGTCCTCTCCCCTCCAGTTTCAGCAGGAATCACCACCAGTCAGGCGAGGGGAGTTCATATAAATAAAATACTATTATTATGCTGACACTTTTATCCAAAGCGACTTACAGTTGATTAGACTAAGCGGGAGCCAATCCCTCCTGCAGTAATGTGGGGTGAAGGGCCTTGCTCAAGGACCCAGCAGCTGCACTGATCTTATTGTGGCTACACTGGAGCTTGAACCACAAAGCTTCTGGTCCCAGACATATACTTTAGCCACTAGGCTACAGGCCGCCACGTGTATCTGCACTCCTGTAAATCTCTGTTTTAACTCGCCATTTAATAACCTACAGTATACAGTCCTATTCCGTTCTTATTCATATGAACAACTTTTAATTTAGTTTCTCGGTTTACTTTGCTTTTAATAAATGATGCTCATTTCACTGAGTAACTGTTTATTTTATACGCGGCAGGGTTATCGCTCACCGGAGCGCCCGGCCCGGCCCAGAGAGGGTGAGAGGGCCCTGCTCGGCTGGGCTGTAAACCTCAGGGGCAGGCTCTACCTTGTAACAATGTTAAATTGGTCTGTCCCCAAAAAATAAATGAATTAATAAATAAAGAGGCAGAAAGTGCTGGGTGCACATGGCGCGTTAAGTTCAGCGCGCATTAAACTCAATCCCATCCTTCAGCCGGGGCTTCTGGGTAACAGCACGGGGCCGCGCTGGCTTTACCGGGCCGGTCCAGAACCCCGCTCCTCTGCCCCATAAATAACCCTGGAGCCGCGGGGAGGGAGAGAGAGAACAGAACAGGAGAAGAAGAAGAGAGAGAGGAACCAGGCTCCATTCTGCAGCCAGATGGTCCCACTGGGGCTCCATAACATCTCTGTTTAACGTTCATAAAACTACAAATCCCTTCTGCCCCCGCTCTGTAGTCCCTCCCCTGCCCCTGATCCAGCTCAGCCGTCCTGCTGCAAACTCCAGACTCTACAATCAGGCTCGACTTTTTTCACATAAATGGGTTACTGTTGTTTATAGGGTACTAAATATATGTGTGAGTATTTTTATACAAACATACTGTTTAAAGGTAAAGAAATGCAAAATATGTGCTTTGAGATCAGTAACTGGTATATTTGAAGCTCAACATCTCACAGCGACTCCAGAAGCGACTCAGACAGGATCATATAATTGCGAGGTAACGGCCGCGTGTCTGACAGACTGAAACGGGACAGGCGGCCGTGTTTGTGTTTGTGTACAGTGGGGCCGTTTAGCCGACAGACTCTCTCACGCAGGAAGGCTTACAGAGCAGCTTGTGTCTCTACACACAGGCCGGCCGCGCTCCAGTCCAGCGTGCGCTCCTCTCTCAGGAGGGCAGAGCTCTGCCCGTCGACAGGACCAATCAGACGCCACCCCTTTCACCTCCGTTCACTCTCACACGATGATGAACGGAGACCTGGGAGCCGGACGGCAGGACCGGCGTCCGGCGAGAACACGATCCCCTGCTACACGGGGCACTC
>NC_083760.1:95035955-95040955 GCF_963514075.1 Conger conger | reverse complement strand
ACAATAACAACACCAACAACAACCACAACCACAACAGTAACAACAATCACAACAATAATCACAACAACAACCACAACAAAAACCACAATAGGAACAGCCACAACAACAACCACAACAATCACAACAACAACAACCACAACAACAACAACCACAACCACAACAATAACAACAACCACAACACCAACAATCACAACAACAACCACAATAAGAACAGCCACAACAACAACAACAACAACAATCACAACAACCACAACAACAACACCAACAGCAACAATCACAACAACAACCATAATCACAACAACCACAACAATAACAACCACAACAACCACAGCAACAACAATAACAACAAACACAACAACAACAATCACAACAACAACCACAACAACAACCACGACAACAACCACAATAAGAACAGCCACAACAACAACAAGCACAACAATAACAACAACCACAATAATAAGAATATGAATAGGAAAAATATGAATACTATGAATACTACGAATACTATGAATACTATGAATGCGGGTGGGGGGTTAAATATTTGTAATGCTCTTGTAGTGCGTTTTAGCCCATAACAGTGAAAATAAGTACAAGAAAATATTAATAAAATTATAATTGGCAAATTGGGTTATGCATATTATAAAATATTTTAAACCCATATTTCAGTGCCAAAATTAAAATTTTTTATGAAAACATGGCCCATTGCACACAGACACACACACAGACACTGCTACTTTCTGTCATTCTTTAACGACGAATTTAACAACATGGAATTTAACAACATAATGATCACATGATTATTCAGTATGAGTGTGTGAGTGAATGGTGTGTGTGCCCTGTGATGGACTGGCGACCCGTCCAGGGTGTATTCCTGCCTTTCGCCCAATGTATGCTGGGATAGGCTCCATCCCCCCTGCGACCCTGTTCAGGATAAGCGGGATAAGATAATGGATGGATGGATGGATGGATTACTCAGAAAGAAGCTAACGTTAACACCCAACCCTACCAAACACCCAACCCTACCAAACAAACACCCAACCCTACGGAACACCCAATCCTACCGAACACCCAATCCTACAAAAACAAACACCCAACCCTACCAAACAAACACCCAACCCTACCGAACACCCAATCCTACCAAACACCCAATCCTACAAAAACAAACACCCATTCCTGTCGAATCTTGCCTCAGTAGCTGCCATGCTTTCCATGTCCGCTCGCACGTCTCTCTATGTCGCTCTGAGTGAGATATTTTGTGAGATCTCCGGCAGAAGTGCTAATTTTATCTGTAAGAACAAACTGCAGAAGAACACTGGACTGGCGGTGATGATTTCAGATCTGGAAGATTGCACCCGTCCTCCTCTCAAAGTACAAACAGCACAGAGTGTCTAAGATTCCCTTTCTGGTCCAAGTGCTGGTAATAGCTTTCAGGCCTGCAGGACAGAGATCTCATTTCAGCCATGGAGGGGGGTGGGGGGCAGGGGGGGTCAACAAACAGTGGAAATTTGTCTTTAGGATTCTTTCCTCTGGAGGGACACCGACTATAACATTTGAAGTTTGAAATTGGGGTTCGAGGGAGGGCAGGGATATCCTCTGGTCCCAACCCTATCCCAGAGGGCCCAACCCCACCCCAGAGTGCCCAACCCTACCCCAGAGGGCCCAACCCTACCCCAGAGTGCCCAACCCTACCCCAGAGTGCCCAACCCTACCCCAGAGCGCCCAACCCTATCCCAGAGTGCCCAACCCTATCCCAGAGCGCCCAACCCTATCCCAGAGTGCCCAACCCTATCCCAGAGTGCCCAACCCTACCCCAGAGTGCCCAACCCTATCCCAGAGGGCCTAAACCCTACCCCAGAGGGCCCAACCCTACCCCAGAGGGCCTAAACCCTACCCCAGAGTGCCCAACCCTACCCCAGAGTGCCCAACCCTATCCCAGAGGGCCCAACCCTACCCCAGAGCACCCAACCCTACCCCAGAGGGCCCAACCCTACCCCAGAGCGCCCAACCCTATCCCAGAGTGCCCAACCCTACCCCAGAGGGCCCAACCCTACCCCAGGGTGCCCAACCCTATCCCAGGGTGCCCAACCCTACCCCAGAGGGCCCAACCCTATCCCAGAGTGCCCAACCCTACCCCAGAGGGCCTAAACCCTACCCCAGAGTGCCCAACCCTACCCCAGAGTGCCCAACCCTACCCCAGAGTGCCCAACCCTACCCCAGAGCACCCAACCCTATCCCAGAGTGCCCAACCCTACCCCAGAGGGCCCAACCCTACCCCAGAGTGCCCAACCCTATCCCAGAGTGCCCAACCCTACCCCAGAGCACCCAACCCTATCCCAGAGGGCCCAACCCTACCCCAGGGTGCCCAACCCTATCCCAGGGTGCCCAACCCTTTCCCGGGGCGCCCAACCCTACCCCAGAGGGCCCAACCCTACCCCAGAGTGCCCAACCCTACCCCAGAGTGCCCAACCCTATCCCAGAGTGCCCAACCCTACCCCAGAGTGCCCAACCCTACCCCAGAGTGCACAACCCTATCCCAGAGTGCCCAACCCTACCCCAGAGTGCCCAACCCCACCCCAGAGGGCCCAACCCTATCCCAGAGGGCCCAACCCTACCCCAGAGTGCCCAACCCTATCCCAGAGTGCCCAACCCTATCCCAGAGGGCCCAACCCTACCCCAGAGTGCCCAACCCTACCCCAGAGGGCCCAACCCTACCCCAGAGGGCCCAACCCTAATAATAAGAGAAGCAACAATATCTACAGCAATGTCTCTAAATCGCTGGTTATCTGATTGGTGTGGTGAAATAGCACAGATATAATATTATATTTTGCGGGTTAGGCCCGTGTTGTGAAGAGAGGGTGCCTGCCCTCCACAGTGGCACGTCTCTTTGTGTTAATACTGTATCAGTCAGAGCCCGCAGACATTCTGCTGAACACGCTTTCCTGCCAGAACCATTGGCAAGGCCTCACCCCATTAAGATGATGTCAGTTCCCAGATATCCAAATCACTCTACGTCTACAGTAAACACCATGTCATTTGTCACAACACCGGGATGGAAACCAGACCTCACCGCGCCTTCCTCCTTAAATAAGGCCTAACTGAAGCTTGGATTGTGAAAACGTAAGACCACCATACTCTAAAGCAGTCAATTAAATAAAATGATATTTGTATAGTGCTTTTTCACAGCAGACTGTCACAGAGACACTTATAGAGTAACAGAAGGGAAATACCGGATCTAAGATACCAGATTGCAAGTAAAAAAACTCCCCAGTGGGGAGAGCAACCCCTCAGAGAGAGAGAAGAAGGTGGACCCCCCGTGGTCCATGAAGCCTCTTTTCTCTCCAGTCCAAAACCTGGCTGAACGGCGCATTGCTCAGAAGCTCCTGCCACGGACCTGTCTCAGGCAGACAGCGACCTGAAGACACACGTTCCCTCAGCAGACCTCTGAGTCCATCCCTGCGCTGTGTTCATTCACGTCTCACCAAGCTGCATTCACCACAACGCTCGCACATATTTCACTGTCAAAATAATTTAGAAATAACGGTAAAAGTCATCTACAAATCATTCCATATGTAAATATTTAATTTACACAATAACTAATAGTTTACTAATCATTTACCTATGATTTGTTAATGATTAGTTCATGGTTTATACTTAATTCACAACATATTAATAATATGACAACAAATTATTTATTAACCAGTTACAAATGCATAATATATGATTTATTAAATGATTAGTTCATTAACTACTAACCTATAAATGACTTATAACTGATGATAATTATAAAGTGGAAATACAGATGACTCCATGACTGGGTTGTTTCAGAATAAATTTGGTTTTGTACAGAAAGTACCGGCTCCACTCGTCATCGAGGTCCTACTCCAGATTTGGTTTTTAGTTTTGCCATCAATGCTTGTGGATGAAATATAATTTAAATCGTTATTTCATTGCACAAAGACGGATATATTTAGACAACTGCAACAGCCGTGTTGCTTTAATAAAAATCATTCATTTGAAATGGTCCAATTCTGTGAATTGAAATAGTGAGCTGTTGTAAGAAATATGTAAGATGTCTATTTCATTCTCATTCAGCCGGGGTGGCCCGTGGCTCTACGCTCCGCTGTTAGGAGTTATTATCCCTGTGCCATTACTGCGGTGCCAAATTAAAATGAATCCCTTGTAAAACGACAGGCGAGCTTCCAATAAATATCACTGCCTCGACGCTGGCGCGTTTCACTGCAGAAATGAAAGTGAGAGGAAGCTTTATTTCTACAGTTGGAGATGACTTGGCACCAAGATCCCTTTTTGAGTAAAAAAGGATTATTCTCAGATAAGTACTAAATTCGGCATGACCCTCACTGAAAAAACTTTCTGAAGTAGCCCGATTGAAACTTCATGTTTTGCCACTAAAAACCTGACATTTCTTTGTACTTGTGAGCTGCACTCACTGGTTGTGGAGTGTTTGAGAGGTTAATTGGTCTGCAGCTGTTAACAGGGCGAGGCGACCACCTGCACAAGTTAACACAAAATATACCCGCTACTTTTTTTTGGTTGTGGTTTTTGTGGATTTTTTTCAGTTCAAGCAGCCTATGCAAGCAGTCCATGCAAGCAGCCTCGTGAAAATCCTTCCCTTGTTCTAATGCCCTTAAAAACCTTCTCCTGCTCTCTCAGAGACCAACAGAGAGAGAGTGAGAAACACATCTAACAAGAACAAAGGAAAAGCTGAAAGAATGCATAAATGGCACAATTTTAGCCGCTCCCATCAACAATAAATATAAAAAATTAGAACCCAAGTCCTTACGGCGCAGTTTATGCCATTAAAAACTCCTATCAGGCAACAAGCCAGTTATTAAACCAAATAATAACTTTAAGAAATGATTGTTATTTGGAACACTGGAGCAACCGAGACGGAACACAAAGGAGAGCTGATTGCGACTGGGAGCTGAGCGGAGTGTGTGTGTGTGGAGTACACCATCTCTCTGAAAGGTGTGTGTGTGTGT
>NC_083760.1:95025955-95030955 GCF_963514075.1 Conger conger | reverse complement strand
AGGCCTGACAGGGGATACAGCCCTTATGTCACCTCCAGGCCTGGCAGGGGATACAGCCCTTATGTCACCTCCAGGCCTGACAGGGGGTAGAGCCCTTATGTCACCTCCAGGCCGGACAGGGGATACAGCCCTTATGTCACCTCCGGGCCTGACAGGGGATACAGCCCTTATGTCACCTCCAGGCCTGACAGGGGATACAGCCCTTATGTCACCTCCAGGCCGGACAGGGGATAGAGCCCTTATGTCACCTCCGGGCCGGACAGGGGATACAGCCCTTATGTCACCTCCAGGCCTGACAGGGGATACAGCCCTTATGTCACCTCCGGGCCTGACAGGGGATACAGCCCTTATGTCACCTCCAGGCCTGACAGGGGATACAGCCCTTATGTCACCTCCAGGCCTGACAGGGGATACAGCCCTTATGTCACCTCCAGGCCTGACAGGGGATAGAGCCCTTATGTCACCTCCGGGCCTGACAGGGGATAGAGCCCTTATGTCACCTCCGGGCCTGACAGGGGATACAGCCCTTATGTCACCTCCAGGCCTGACAGGGATAGAGCCTTTATGCCGTTACACAGCTGGGAAGAGATCAATTAGCCAACAGAGAGACGAGACGCAGCCTTTACATCTGTGAATGACATCTGTGAACTACATCTGTGAATGACATCTGTGAACTACATAGGTGAATGACATCTGTGAACTACATCGGTGAATGACATCTGTGAACTACATCTGTGAATGACATCTGTGAACTACATCGGTGAACTACATCTGTGAACTACATCGGTGAATGACATCTGTGAACTACATCTGTGAATGACATCATCTGTGAACTACATCTGTGAACTACATCTGTGAATGACTCTGTGAACTACATCGGTGAATGACATATGTGAACTACATCTGTGAATGACATAATCTGTGAACTACATCCGTGAATGACATCTGTGAACTACATGTGGGGCGTATTAGCGACCTTGAGCTAGACATCTAACCTAACTTCCAAATTCTCTTGACGAGCTGGGTGAACGAGAAGTATCAATTGTACAGCGCTTTGGATAAAGCCGCTGTAATCACCGAGCACTTTATTAGGAACATTTTTACTTTATTACACCTACTTATTCATGCGATTATCGAACCAGCCAATTGTGTGGCAGCAGTGCAATGCATACAATCATGTAGAGCTTCAGGTAATGTTCACATCAACCATCAGAATGGGGAAAATGTGATCCAAGTGACTTTGAGCATGGAATGATTGTTGGTGGCAGACTGCGTGGTTTGAGTATCTCAGTAACTGCTCTTCTCCTGGGATTTTCACACAGAGTTTGCAAAGAATGGTGCAAAAAAACAAAAAGAAATCCAATAAGTAGCACTTCTGCAGACAGAAACGCTTTGTTAATGAGAGACGTCAGAGGAGAATGGCCAGACTGGTCAGAGCTGACAGGAAGGTGACAGTAACGCAAATAACCACACATTACAACAGTGGTATGCAGAAGAGCATCTCTGAACACACGACGCATCATAACATCATAACTCTAAGTGGATAGGCTACAGCAGTAGGAGTCTACAAAATAAGTGGAATAAATACCTAATGAAAAAGTGCTTGGTGAGTGTATCTGCGGACCAGTGACACATTCTGAGAGTGTAATCAGATACGGAGAAGTCTCTTGTTAACGGGCTCCTTCTGAAGCCTGACGCTGCTCGCGAAGCTAATTAGAGCCCATTATCATTACAAACAGAGCTTATGAAGGCCGCGCATAAAGAAATCTAACACGTGCGCTTTGAATAATTATAGATTATGAAGGCGAGGATAAAGAATCATAATGGCCAGAGCCCACTCACAATCTAAACTGAGTGAAATCAACCTGTCAATCATATCAAAGGGACAGACGCGTGGGAGGAACACTGTCAGAGATCTGTCTCTCACGTTCGACTTCAGAGGGATCTGATTGGCTCACCACCCTGAGCAACCACATCGGCAGAATCTGATTGGCTCTTTCCCTGACCAACCACATCGGTGTAATCTGATTGGTTCATCCTCCTGAGGAACCACGGCAGTGGAATCGGATTGGCTCATCCCCCTGACCAATCACAACAGCGGAATCTGAAGACAACATGCTTCCATTCTGATGAATCTGTCACTACAGAGGATTTGTCTGAATCCAATGAATCACAGTTATAATCCAATGTATCACAGTTATAATCCAATGTATCACAGCCTTAATCCAATGAATCAGTTTGAATCCAATGAGACACAGCTTGAATCTGACAAGACAGTTTTAATCTGACTAAACCCATCTCTCTCCAGGTGACTCTACACCTAATTACAGACGGTCCTGCTGGGCTGCCTTCCTCATCAGGCAGAGCGTGAATCCAGGCTGCAGACAGGGGAGCAATCCGCACCCTAAAATAGCCCCATAAAGGGACAACCCACCGAGCTGCACTGGGACAATGGACCTGCAGCAGAGCTCATAAAAGCATGAATCACACACAGGGAATCTCACACAGTGAATCACACAGGGAATCACACACAGTGAATCACACGCAGTGAATCACACACAGTGAATCACACAGGGAATCACACACAGTGAATCACACAGGGAATCACACACAGTGAATCACACAGGGAATCACACACAGTGAATCACACAGGGAATCACACACAGTGAATCACACGCAGTGAATCACACACAGTGAATCACACAGGGAATCACACACAGTGAATCACACACAGTGAATCTCACACAGTGAATCACACAGGGAATCACACACAGTGAATCTCACACAGTGAATCACACAGGGAATCACACACAGTGAATCACACACAGTGAATCTCACACAGTGAATCTCACACAGTGAATCACACGCAGTGAATCACACACAGTGAATCTCACACAGGGAATCTCACACAGTGAATCTCACACAGTGAATCTCACACAGTGAATCTCACACAGTGAATCACATGCAGTGAATCACATGCAGTGAATCTCACGCAGTGAATCTCACACAGGGAATCACACACAGTGAATCTCACACAGTGAATCTCACACAGTGAATCTCACACAGTGAATCTCACACAGGGAATCTCACACAGTGAATCTCACACAGGGAATCTCACACAGGGAATCTCACACAGTGAATCTCACACAGTGAATCTCACACAGTGAATCTCACACACTGAATCACACGCAGTGAATCACACACAGGGAATCTCACACAGGGAATCTCACACAGGGAATCACACACAGTGAATCTCACACAGTGAATCACACACAGGGAATCACACACAGGGAATCTCACACAGGGAATCTCACGCAGTGAATTACACGCAGTGAATCTCTCACAGTGAATCTCACACAGTGAATCACACGCAGTGAATCTCACACAGTGAATCTCACACAGTGAATCACACAGGGAATCTCACACAGCGAATCACACACAGTGAATCTCACACAGTGAATCTCACACAGTGAATCACACACAGGGAATCTCACACAGTGAATCACACACAGTGAATCTCACACAGTGAATCTCACACAGTGAATCTCACACAGTGAATCTCACACAGTGAATCACACGCAGTGAATCACACACAGGGAATCTCACACAGTGAATCTCACACAGTGAATCTCACACAGTGAATCACACGCAGTGAATCACACGCAGTGAATCACACACAGTGAATCACACACAGTGAATCACACACAGTGAATCTCACACAGTGAATCTCACACAGGGAATCTCACACAGGGAATCTCACACAGGGAATCTCACACAGGGAATCTCACACAGTGAATCACACGCAGTGAATCACACGCAGTGAATCTCACACAGTGAATCACACAGTGAATCTCACACAGGGAATCTCACACAGTGAATCTCACACAGTGAATCACACGCAGTGAATCACACACAGTGAATCTCACACAGTGAATCTCACACAGTGAATCACACACAGTGAATCTCAGAGTAACCGTGGTGTAACCTAGCGACACAGCGTATCCGAGCAGAGTGGCGTAACCAAGAGGCGAGGCGTATCTGAGCAGTGTGGCACATTCCAGCGACGTGTGTGTATCTAACACACTACAGACATACACATGCACAAAACACCACACAGAAACACAAAACATTACAAACACACACACACACACTCACACGCACACACACACACACACACAAACACACACACACACTCACACACACACACACACTCACACGCACACACACACACACACACAAACACACACACACACTCACACACACACACACACACTCACACACACACACAAACACACACATACACACACACACACACACACACAGACACACACAGACTCAAACACAGTCAAACACACACACACGCAGACTCAAACACAGTCAAACACACACACACACACACACACACACACACACACACAGACTCAAACACGATCAAACACACACACACACACACACACACACACACACACAGACTCAAACACAGTCAAACACACACACACAGACTCAAACACAGTGAAACACACACACACAGACTCAAACACAGTCAAACACACACACACAGACTCAAACACAGTCAAACACACACACACACAGACTCAAACACAGTCAAACACACACACAGACTCAAACACAGTCAAACACACACACACAGACTCAAACACAGTCAAACACACACACACAGACTCAAACACAGTCAAACACACAAAGCAACACAAATAGAAATTAATCCATATACAAAACACCACACAAACTCTATGAAACACACAAAACACAAACAAACGCCAAACATTACACACACACACACACACACACACACACACACACACACACACACTCACACACACACACACACACACACACACACACACACACACACACACACACACAGTCACCCTCTCTCTGATAAATGTGTGTTAAAGAGATCAAGCCAGTGTAATGATAATGGTCTATTACAGACTGGAGTAGGCTCAATTGTGAAACATCAAA
Source organism: Conger conger (assembly GCF_963514075.1). Lineage (NCBI taxonomy): Eukaryota > Metazoa > Chordata > Actinopteri > Anguilliformes > Congridae > Conger > Conger conger. The sequence continues at coordinate 95,025,969 of NC_083760.1, read as the reverse complement.
CAAGAGGCTCTTCT
>NC_083760.1:95010955-95018455 GCF_963514075.1 Conger conger | reverse complement strand
GCGTCACGCCGTTTCCACGGCGCTGAAACAGCGCTAATCACCCTGTGCTGTAATTACCCCAGCTCTCATTAGGCTAATCGAGTGCACTTACGCCCCTGGTTTTGTAGGTCTCTGGGGATGATGGCTTGCGCTAAATGGATCTGCTGCGATTTAAAGTTAAGAGTGCGCTGTTCCCTGGGTCTGTGCGTCTGTCCGCGCCCCCGTCTCTCTGTCCGCTCGCCGCCGTGGAGACAATCACACAGCGCTCAGGGGGAGGTGTCTGCAGACAGCCCCTCGGACGGGGAACAGCGCTCCCCCCGGCACAGAACAGCCTTCATCAGAACAGCCATCGCACACAGTGGCACATCAGTGCACTACACACCGCAGGACTACATTTCCCACGATGCACCCACACTGCAGGTGGCCCATTGGTGGAAAGCAACGAAATAAATAGTATTTGTTGACACTGTTACGGTGACGGTGCCTTCTTGTCAGCCAAACTGGGAGTTTCTTCCGCCATGGGTTCCCTCTGGCAGATTCCCATAGTTTTTTTAAAATTTGTTTTCTGAGAAAAATATGGTCTGTGGTCTAACGTACACTTACGACAGTTTCACGTTTTGTTCACCAAGTTAAAATACATCTGTTATAATCTCAACCATGAATTTCAAGGCTGTTATGTGCTTCAAAAAGGTATGTCCCTCACAAGTTGCTTCACTGCTTTAAGGAAGTCAGAACCTGGGTATCTGCTTGGTCCAAAGATCCTGTGGCCTGGCATTGACCTTTGAACCCTGACCTCCTGACCCCTGACACAGTCACAGGCTCTAACAGTGGAGGGTGATTGTGCTGGGAGCCCCGCCCCCGTTCAGCAGGGAGAGAGGTGATTGGACAGGATGCAGCGAATCAAAAGCCCAAGAATAGCTCTGATAGAATACCTGCTCTTATAGAGTTCACTGGCCTGATGAACATGTCCTTTATTTATTATCTTTCATAATTTATACTCCCTCCCCGGTTTGATAAACATACAAGGCTGTGTTTTTATGGGTCGCTGTGAGGACTGGAGGTGCGGATTTATGTGGAATTGTGCAAAAAGACGGAGTCTGTAAACCGCTCAGCGGGAGAGAGGCGTAAAAACAGCGTTGGAGGAGCGTGCAGCCAGCGGGCACGTGGGGGGAACAGAACGCGTCTGACCCATCGAGGCCCTTCCTCAGCGCTGCACAGCAGGAAGGTGCGGCTGTGTGTGGGGCATTCGTCTGCAGCGCGGCGCATTCAGGACATGGTGGGAGTTTCCGGGGGAAGTGGAGAACAGGTGTGCAGTATCCTCCCAAGGCCAGCGGGGCCTGGCACTGCTAACACATCTGTGTGTTTAACTCTGTAAACATCTGCGAATTCAACCTGCACAGTCAACATGAGGAGGCTGGTGTGTGTGTGTGTGTGTGCGTGTGTGTGTGTGTGTGTGAGTGAGTGAGCTTTTGTTCTTCATTTGTCCTTCATCTTAACTAACGACTGAAAGCAGATTTATCCTCTTTCATGTGAAACCCACTCAGAGCCGAGCTGCAGCAGAACCAGACTGAGGGAGGAGGTGGAGAGAGAGGAGGTGGAGAGGAGCAAGGTGGAGAGAGAGGAGGAGGTGGAGAGAGAGGAGAGAGGAGGAGGTGGAGAGAGAGGAGGTGGAGAGAGGAGCAGGTGGAGAGAGAGGAGGTGGAGAGAGAGGAGCAGGTGGAGAGAGAGGAGAGAGAGGAGGAGGTGGAGAGAGAGGAGGTGGAGAGAGGAGCAGGTGGAGAGAGAGGAGGTGGAGAGAGAGGAGGTGGAGAGGAGCAGGAGGAGAGAGAGGAGGTGGAGAGAGAGGAGCAGGTGGAGAGAGGAGGTGGAGAGAGGAGGAGGTGGAGAGAGAGGAGCAGGAGGAGAGAGAGGAGGTGGAGAGAGAGGAGCAGGTGGAGAGAGAGGAGCAGGTGGAGAGAGGAGGTGGAGAGAGGAGGAGGTGGAGAGAGAGGAGCAGGTGGAGAGAGAGGAGAGAGAGGAGGTGGAGAGAGAGGAGCAGGTGGAGAGAGAGGAGGTGGAGAGAGAGGAGCAGGTGGAGAGAGAGGAGCAGGTGGAGAGAGGAGGTGGAGAGAGGAGGAGGTGGAGAGAGAGGAGCAGGTGGAGAGAGAGGAGGTGGAGAGAGAGGAGCAGGTGGAGAGAGAGGAGGTGGAGAGAGGAGCAGGTGGAGAGAGGAGGAGGTGGAGAGAGGAGGAGGTGGAGAGAGGAGGAGGTGGAGAGAGAGGAGCAGGTGGAGAGAGAGGAGGTGGAGAGAGAGGAGCAGGTGGAGAGGAGCAGGTGGAGGGAGGAGGAGGTGGAGAAAGAGGAGGTGGAGAGAGAGCACGGTCTGCGTTTACGGGTGAGTCGCGGTTACGCACGAATGTTGACGAAGCGCAGGCCAGAGTGAATAAATCTCCCACAGTAACTGATGGCAGGAGGAGTGAGGAAAAGCAGGGAAGGAGGGAGTGAGAGAAAGGAGGGAAGGAGGGAGTGAGAGAAAGGAGGGAAGGAGGGAGTGAGAGAAACTACGGGGAGACACAGATCTCGTTTTATTTCATTTTCATTACCGCGATTATAATTACACTGTTCCTTAGTTAATGTTTACAGTAATTGTTTTCCCCTTCTTTTTTAAAAGTACTTAGATATAACGATCTGGCAGTATTTACTGCACGTCTTCCATGCCAATGAAGAATATTGATTTGAGCTGAATGAGAGAGAGAGAGAGAGAGAGAGAGAGAGAGAGAGGGAGAGAGAGTGAGAGTGAGAGAGAGAGAGAGGGAGAGAGGGAGGGAGAGAGAAAGAGTGAGACTGCATAATTGCACACACATATTTTACAATAACTAAGGCAAAATAAAATAAATGCCTATTGGGCATGATTTCAGTAGCTCCCATCAATAATAAATATAAAAATTTCTGGAAGCATCTGAAATCAGGTTGTTACGGCTCAGTTTATGGCATTAAAACGCCAGAGCCAAACCATAAAAACTGATGCACAGCTTCTTCAAGCTTACTAATGAAATCAAACCGACAGACTTTTGAAAAATAGGACATTTTTGTGTGGGAGACAGTATATGCATACTCTGACAAAGAGTCCCTGCAACTTCCTGTGAGTGTGTGCGACTCTGTGAAGAGTCCCTGCAACTTCCTGTGAGTGTGTGCGACTCTGTGAAGAGTCCCTGCAACTTCCTGTGAGTGTGTGCGACTCTGTGAAGAGTCCCTCCTGTGAGTGACAGTACATACACACACACACACACACACACACACACTCACACACACTCACACACACTCACACACACTCACACACACTCACACACACACACTCTCACACACACACATACACACTCACACACACACACACACACACACACACACACACACACACACACACACACACAGTTGAAATAGGTGTTATTGAGGTTGAGGTGATGCGGGGGGGTTGTCGGTCGGGGGACACGGACCGGGAGAGAAGATTAAAAAGAGAAAGAAGGATAGCGCATGGCCATCTGTGTCCTCCCCACTAATAACAGCTGTGTGTGGAAAAACAATAATAACAAATTTCTCCAATAAGAGAGGCGGGGTTGGGCAGCGTGGGAACGGGAGATGGATTGTTGGGAGATTTGGGACGTTTTGTTTTGTTAGCGGCCCCAGAGACACCAGCGCAGTCAGATGGCTCTACACCGTTTTATTTATTTATTTATGTATTTATTCATGAAGAATAACGATAACGGAATTTAGCGGAGCGCTCCGTCCCTGTCAGAGGGGATGATGTGGGAACGCCGGTCCACAGGGAGAGGAACGTGCCGTCTGTAACGCGTGTGCCTGTCCCAGGAGCGGCGTGGGCATTATTACAGCCAGCTGGAGCCTCACAGCGTTTATAATGCTGGAGATGTGAATATTACACTGTGCAGGAGGAGATATGAATATTACACTGTGCAGGAGGAGATATGAATATTACACTGTGCAGGAGGAGATATGAATATTACACTGTGCAGGAGGAGATATGAATATTACACTGTGCAGGAGGAGTGAGGGGGGGGGGGGGAGATATGAATATTGTGGGGGGGGGGTCTGAAATGGGTTTTGGGTCACACTCTAAAGTAAGGGCAGGCTACATGAATTGGCATGAACTACTGTAGTTGTCAATCATGAATTAATGATGTAGAAATACATCAATTAAGCATGACATGAACTTTTCATTAGTTTATGCATCTGTTAACCACTAACCCGGGGTAGGGGGGCTTCAGGAGAATGGGAGGGGCGGGTGATTAGGGTTTCTGGGGGGGTTGGGGACTGCGTGGTGTGGATTTGGGGGTGAGGGTGGGGTTGTGGGGGGTTGGGGACTGTGTGGGGTGGATTTGGGGGTGAGGGTTGTGGGGGGTTGGGGACTGCGTGGGGTGGATTTGGGGGTGAGGGTGGGGTTGTGGGGGGTTGGGGACTGCGTGGGGTGGATTTGGGAGTGATGGTGGGGTTGTAGGGGTTTGGGACTGTGTGGGGTGGATTTGGGGGTGAGGGTTGTGGGGGTTTGGGACTGTGTGGGGTGGATTTGGGGGTGAGGGTTGTGGGGGTTTGGGGACTGTGTGGGGTGGATTTGGGGGTGAGGGTGGGGTTGTGGGGGTTTGGGACTGTGTGGGGTGGATTTGGGGGTGAGGGTGAGGGTTGTGGGGGTTTGGGGGGTCTGACCTCGGCAGTACGGCAGGGGGAAGTCCCAGGACGCGGTCCCGGTGGGCGTGGCCTGGCAGGTCAGGACGGCGTGGCCCTCCAGCGTGTAGCCCGGACTGCAGCCAAACAGCATGCGCTCCCCCAGCCCGAAGCTGGACCCCTGGTGCACACCATTCACCAACCGCCCAGGGTCCCCACATGAGAAACTGGGCAGAGCTGTGAAAGAGAGAGAGAGAGAGAGGGAGAGAGGGAGGGAGGGAGGGAGGGAGGGAGAGAGAGGGGGAAGAGGGAGGGAGGGAGGGAGAGAGAGAGAGAAGGGGAGAGAGGGAGGGAGAGAGAGAGAAGGGAAGAGAGGGAGGGAGAGAGAGAGAAGGGAAGAGAGGGAGAGAGGGGGAGAGAGAGGGAGGGAGGGAGGGAGAGGGAGAGGAAGGGGTACAGAGGGAAGGGTAGAGAGGGAGAGAGAGGGGGGTACAGAGGGAGAGAGAGGGGAGTAGGAGAGAGAGAGAGGGAGAGAGAGGGGGTATAGAGGGAAGGGTACAGAGGGAGAGAGAGGGGGGTAGGAGAGAGAGGAGGTAGAGAGGGAGAGAGAGGGGGGTACAGAGGGAGAGGGAGAGGAGGGGGTACAGAGGGAGAGAGAGGGGTAGGAGAGAGAGGAGGTAGAGAGGGAGAGAGAGGGTTACAGTTATAGTCAGATATCACAGCAGACGGGGTGGTGTGTGCAGCCTGCAGCAGAAGTTGTGGAACTTGTTGAAGTGGATAATGTGCGGGGTAAACTCTGTGTGACTCTGCTGCTGTTTGAAGCGGAGGCGGGAGGCAGCACACGGGGACAGGCAGTTTGATGGAACCTGCTTCCCCTCAGGCGCAGGAGAACAGACCGCTTCCACTGCGTTACGGACAGCCAGCTCCCAGAGGAAGGGTCTTTATGAAAAATTTAGCACATTCTTCTTTCGCTGTGGAAAGCGGTGGAGTGATCGTACACCTTCCACCCACCAGCACCACAACTCTGGTCCCGAGCGGCCTGGTGATGTCACTTCCCCCTGCCCCACTGCCTTACAGGGCTGCTGTGATGTCACTTCCCCTCGCCCCACTGCCTTACAGGGCTGTTGTGATGTCACTTCCCCTCGCCCCACTGCCTTACAGGGCTGTTGTGATGTCACTTCCCCTCGCCCCACTACCTTACAGGGCTGTTGTGATGTCACTTCCCCTCGCCCCACTGCCTTACAGGGCTGTTGTGATGTCACTTCCCCTCGCCCCACTGCCTTACAGGGCTGTTGTGATGTCACTTCCCCTCGCCCCACTGCCTTACAGGGCTGCTGTGATGTCACTTCCCCTCGCCCCACTGCCTTACAGGGCTGTTGTGATGTCACTTCCCCTCGCCCCACTGCCTTACAGGGCTGTTGTGATGTCACTTCCCCTCGCCCCACTGCCTTACAGGGCTGTTGTGATGTCACTTCCCCCTGCCCCACTGCCTTACAGGGCTGTTGTGATGTCACTTCCCCCTGCCCCACTGCCTTACAGGGCTGCTGTGATGTCACTTCCCCTCGCCCCACTGCCTTACAGGGCTGTTGTGATGTCACTTCCCCTCGCCCCTGTATGTAGTTATGGATAGGACATCCTGTCTTTTCCACTAGATAGATCGCTGTAAAGAGCTGTCTTTTGATATACTGTATACTCACTGAGCACTTCATGTGTTTTTATAACTACAGATACGTGCACTGTTATGTCTGAATATAATCCAACTCAGCTGTCTGACACTTTCTGCTTAATCACGGTATTACTCCAGTCCCCATCTTGTTTTTTGTCTGTTTGTTTAGTGTTCAGTTTTTTGAAAGACTCCCAACAAGAAAATGTCATTATTATTATTGGTATTATTGAGCCAGAGAGTCTCATCCAGAATATGTTACAGGGACGGGTGGATTAGTGTATACAGTGCTTGTATCTGTAGTTATAAAAACACATGAAGTGCCTAATGACTAATCAGCGAACAATGCAGGGCCTTGCTCAAGGGCCCAACAGCTGCCAAAGAGGAAGTACAAAACCTATTAATGCTGTGTAAACAAGGACAATTAGCCTATAAAACAGCCAGCAGACTACAAATCCCAAGACTCCCAGTTCTCTGCTTTACCTGCATGCAGTACACATGGCAGCCTGCAGCCCTAGTTGCTAAGGTGCCTGTAGCCTAGTGTCAATCAACTGTAAGTCACTTTGGAAAAAAAGAGTCAGCTAAATAACCAAATAAAAGAGGTTTTTTCAATTCACAGCTCTGAGTGGGACATACGACACGAGCTGCAGCCTCCAGACCACAAACCCTCCGCAATCACGTCTGGTAATAAGTGCTTAATGCATCATCAATAATTGAATTCCAATTCATTTAAAAATGTAAATTCTGTGCGCGGAGTGGTGAGCCTCGCCGAGCAGCTGTGCACCGACGACTCCGCGGCGCACGGAGCGTGATTTAGCGACGGCAGACTCCGTGTCCGCGCCTCAGAGCGCCTCACCACGCTGCTCCGGATCACAGGAGCGCGGTTCAGTCTTTACAGCACCAGCACGAACACACGCTCCGCTCCCCGAGATCCACAAATGTCACATCTCTGCGGATGGTTATTGGTTCTTAGTTTTACGTGATCTCTGTGATTGAAAAGACAAGGCTGCTGTAAGTTCCTGTGAGTTCCTGTTTGCCTTCCTCCCCTCTGCGTGGTGGAGTGCATCTTCTCAAAATCATCTTAGACCAACAAAAACAGCATGGATCCACCTTTCAAAGGCAGGAGACTTATTTCAAGTTAATATTTCAGAGAGGAGACACATATATAATAGTCAGGACCCAACTTTTCTCATGCCTACAAAATG
>NC_083760.1:95005955-95008455 GCF_963514075.1 Conger conger | reverse complement strand
TACCCACCGTATTTACCCACATTTACCTACTGTATTTACCCACATTTACCCACTGTATTTACCCACATTTACCCACTGTATTTACCCACATTTACCCACTGTATTTACCCACATTTACCCACAGTGCAACCCCAAGGTGAACTGGAGGCGGGTATTTATGAGTTTAAATGTACAGTACACAACACACAAGGCACTTATGTTTATCTCTGCAACAGCTTGTCAGCTCTGTATGAGATCATTTTTAACTCCGTGTGTTAAAAGTGTCGCATTAAACCACCACAAACCAGAGTGGGCTTTATTTCTGACAACACGGCGTAAAAGTGGTTTACTGAGCCACCCCGGGTAGGGCTGTGGGAGTCAGAGGTGTAACTCAGAGGTCACCCAGGAGACAGGGTGTTTAATTATCAACATAACTGTAGAGCGGGATGTCACTGTGAGGAGGGAGAGCAGAGCACCATGGGAGGTTTTCATTGGTTGCCAAGGTGGGGTTGGACTGCAGAGAGGATGTGACTTATCATATGATATATTATATTTTCAGTAATTCTTTTGTTACACGACTAAAGCATAAAAACCGTATGTCACTGTATGCACAAACGCATACACACACACACACGCACTATAAATTGCACATTTCACGGTTTTATAACACCCAACGAAGTGACTTTGCTTTGACTTTGTGGCAGTGTAGGAGAACAGCAAGGGATCATGGGAGTTTTTGATTGGATTTCTCGGTGGGGTTAGACTGGAGAGACGATGATATATTTTTAGTAATTCTTTAGTCATGTGGTTAAAGAGTATATACTCGCACAAAGACATTTAGATATACACACGCACACGCACGCGCACGCACATGCGCACGCACACACACACGTACACACACACGCACGCATGCACACGCACACACACGCACACACACACACACGCACACACGCACACACACGTACGCACGCACGCACGCACGCACGCACGCACGCACGCACACACGCACACACGTACACACGCACACACGCACACACGCACACGCACACGCACACACACACACACACATACGCACACACACACAATAGATTTACACCCAAATAAGTGTCCCATGACTTTGCTTTGAACTGTAATTGGCTCATTCTCCCTCTCATGGACGATTTCTCTGCATTAAGTGTAATAGTCACCGCCACTCCATTTGGCTCCTACGTTATAATTGCAGCGGCTGCTCCAATTCCAGAACTATGACGTCCAAATTAAAATATAAAAGAGATCAAATCCTCACACAAAACCATTAAAAAGCCATCGAGCCCAGAACTTGATGCAGGCATCAGTTGGTTACAGTTGCACAACGAGGACCGGGGTTCGATTCCCGGCCCTGCCAAAGCCGAGTCTGGCCAGCTCTCGTGGAGCGGCATACTGGCTCACCGCTCAGAGGAGGGACTCGGCAGGGTTAGCGGTTAGCGGCAGGGTTAGCGGTAGGGTTAGCGTTAGCGGCAGGGTTAGCGGTTAGCAGCAGGGTTAGCGGTTAGCGGCAGGGTTAGTGGATCAGAGGGAGGGACTCGGCAGGGTTAGCGGTTAGCGGCAGGGTTAGCGGATCAGAGGGAGGGACTCGCAGGGTTAGCGGTTAGCGGCAGGGTTAGCGTTAGCGGCAGGGTTAGCGGTTAGCGGCAGGGTTAGCATTAGCGGCAGGGTTAGCGGTTAGCGGCAGGGTTAGCGGATCAGAGGGAGGGACTCGGCAGGGTTAGCCGTTAGCGGCAGGGTTAGCGGATCAGAGGGAGGGACTCGGCAGGGTTAGCGGTTAGCGGCAGGGTTAGCGGTTAGCGGCAGGGTTACCGTTAGCGGCAGGGTTAGCGGTTAGCGGCAGGGTTAGCGGATCGCGCCACACAACAGCACCCCAGCGCCTCGGAATCACGGTCACGGGAGAGACGATGCGGTTTGGAGAACGCGTGTCGTTATCCGGATCGCTAGATCCACCCGGGCCGTGAAGAAACAAAAAAATATTTAACAACAGCTAAACAAAACAGGCCGTATTTCCTGACAGATACATAATATAAACCGCAGTGCTAATTTCAGAGCAGGAGAATCTGCACTGAAACGATAAACACTCTAATGGGGGGTGGAAGAGCGGCTAACCGCAGAGCACTCAGCTCCCATCCACCCCGCTGCAGCAGGGGATACGCGTTCACACACAAACGAAAGAGGAAACTAATGACCTGTGGACCTCCCCCCTTACCCCCTCACCAAAGTCAATTAACATCCTGTTAGGACCCCTGATCCCTGATCGCCCAGTCTTTCCCTCTCCAACACAGGAGAGAAAAATATACATTTCTCCATCACGCTGGGAGGCCAAGTGCTGAGTGTGTGTGTGTGTGTGTATGAGAGAGAGCGAGAGAGAGAGAGAGAGAGAGAGAGGGGGAGAGAGGGAGAGAGAGATGAATAGGGACCCTCTCATTGTTTCATAGCTGTGAAACTGATGCAAGTTTATTCATCCTGTTCCTGTTCAATGCCATATGTTCTT
>NC_083760.1:94993455-95003455 GCF_963514075.1 Conger conger | reverse complement strand
AGAGAGAGAGGGAGAAGGGGCGAGAGAGAGAGAGCGCGCGAGAGAGGGAGGGAGAGGGAGAGAGAGAGACAGAGAGAGAGGGAGAAGGGGAGAGAGAGACAGACAGAGAGAGAGAGCGTGAGAGAGAGAGAGAGGGCGAGAGAAAGCGCTGGTGCTACGTTCCTCAGAGGGAATGCTGGTGTTCTGGAGCTGAAACTGGCACTCACACACTCTCTCGCTCTCTCGCTCTCTCGCTCTCTCGCTCTCTCGCTCTCTCGCTCTCTCACTCACACACACTCACACTCACACTCAAACACACACACTCTCTCACACACATGACAGAACAGGAAGGATGACTCCCACACATATAAACACATATGGTCTGTGGCTCAGGAGTGTGTGTGGGGAGGGGTATTGGGAGTGGGGGGGGTATTGAGAGTGTGGGGGGTATTGGGAGTGTGGGGGGGTTTAGGAGTGGGGGGTATTGGGAGTGGGGGGGGTATTGAGAGTGTGGGGGGTATTGGGAGTGTGGGGGGGTATTGGGAGTGGGGGGGGGTATTGGGAGTGGGGGGGTATTGGGAGTGTGGGGGGGTATTGGGAGTGTGGGGGGGGGTATTGGGAGTGGGGGGGGTATTGAGAGTGTGGGGGGTATTGGGAGTGTGGGGGGGGTATTGGGAGTGGGGGGGGTATTGGGAGGGGACCCCCCAGCCATGCAGACCTGCAGGCAGGGATCCAGCCTCAGAGACATCACCTCCTGCGTCAGGGCTAATCGCTACACCATCAATCAGAATCTATATTTATAACCACACAAACGAGCCGGTCGGCAAGGGAACGCAGTGTGTGCCTCACACAGCGCACGAAACACACCACACACAGCGCACTGACGCGAAACCCAGACCTCACCCGCCCCCGACCGTCTATATACACACCTCTTAACATCACACAACCGCCCTCTCTCTCTCTAAACGTCTTTTAGACTGTTCAATCAATCATCAATGAGAAGCGCATAATAAATGAGATATATTATTATTATTTCATTATTACATATATGGTCATTAGAACAACTGCAGTACACAGCTGAACAAAAAGACAGTTGTGCTGAACAGAGATCTATAAAAGCACCTTAGCAGACAAAGGCAAACGCTTTTATACAGTCTGTATACACATTAACATCACCTGACATTACATCACATTTATGCAACGTGACGCACAATAAGAACACAACCAGTCGGGAAAAAGCACAACAATATATAAACACAGCTGCAATTTCCACAAGGTGTAACAATGGGCACGTTAACCCCACATGTGATTGTTTTTATTACCAATCTCTAACTGTGGAGCACGGAGGCAAATGAATAAATGACGGGTCTTTGTCCCGAACATTACGGAGGGCACTGTAGATAAGGGAAACATCTACTGCACCAACATGGATACAGTTGCTACGGTGGCAGTCCTAGATTAAAACACGAGGGAGAACAAGAGGGCTAGAAGATAAAGGCGATACAGAACTGATAATCGATTAGGCGGCTCCCACAGGGGAGTGCGGCTGTAGTGAGTCCAGGCTCAGCGTGAAGAGAGGCTTCAGACGGCCGTGGAAAACGGGGAGCGAGCGAGCAAGAACGGGTATCCAAAAACAAACTGAAATTGGCAAAGGATAAATTCACAGATATTAGGAAGATACATTTTTTTTATGACTCTTCTTTTTCACACAGAGAGTGGACTCTGTGTGAAGTAGCTAGCCAGGACATGTAGCGGAGGCAGACACAGTGGAGGGCTTTTCAACACCAGGCTTGATACGGCGCTAGAGACTAACTCGCTTTTAAGCAAACTAGGCAGTAGGTACACGCAGGGGCAGGAAAAGGCGAGCATTGCTGGGCTTGAATGGCCTGTTGCGCTATGTTATCCTACAACTTCAAACTCACACAAAACACTGACCTATAACCAGCAATAATGATTCTGTCAGCACACACCCACAGGGTCAGATTTGATTGGCTCGTGTGACTTTGGGAGAGACTCACACCAGGGCCACGTTCAGCCCAGACAAAACAGAGCAAAACGTTTATTTAAACAGAAACGGTGGCGCGTTGAACATCCTGATGCAAACCGCGGGCGGACTGACTGACATTGTACGGTTTGCTCCTATGGTGTCTGAGAAGGATTCTCCGGCCTTTAAAGCAAACGTCATTATTGTTTCGGGCTACACCCACAACCACATCCACCAAACGGGAGCAAACATACCTCAAAGCCTGTTGCAAAACGTTGCACACCATTCATCCCTGATCACTGCCGATCCTTCATAGGAAAACTTACAAAGTCTTGCTCCTTTGAGATACAATTAATATATTTGAATTTAAAGCCACTGTTGCGACCATAGACGGTTGCGACATATACACTCGGTGGCAACTTTATTAGATAGAACTGTACAACTGACGCGCGTTCAAGAAGGCGAACTATTTATGTTTGCAGCAAAGTTACCGTTGAACGATTTTAAATGAACATTCCATTTATTTAGTTAGCCACCAACGCCTTTTTAATACAAACGGATGCGACTTACGTCTAACAAGCTAGCTGATTTGTTTTTGAAGGTAAAAACAAATATTACATTGATTGTGAAAAGTGTATTATAACAGCCAAGTAATTGTAAACTTTTGTTCTCTGTATTTTCCCCATCAGCTGCCATTTTTGTTTGCCGCGCTTTAACGATACGTTTTCAAACTGTGAGCTAACGTAAGCTAATGTTCGTGGCGAACAGAAAAAAAACCCCCAGAATATGTTGGCGAACGTTAGCGTCCTGGATGTTAATGAAAATGAGCGAATCATATGGCTGCTACCCATACATAAAATCATGCATAACCTACGTGGTAAAGAGGTTCATACAGACCCAGAGTTTCTCTCTGTGGATAGCCTTTTCACGAGAAAGCTAGGACTAGGAACGGGAGCTGGGCGCCAGCAATAGCTATAATCTCTGAGTGAGGAACAACAGCTGCATGAACCTGGTGTAAACTGACAGTAATGGAGGTTTGCTATGCAGTGGCCCTTTTCGAATAAACATGAAATAAATAAATAAGCGGCAGCACGGTCTTTTAGAGTGGGACTCCAGGTGCGGTGATGTCAGAGGTGGGCCGGGCGCATATCTGCTCAGACGGTCTCGCTATGCATGGACATGCGCTGCGGCTACTGCCGGAGAGCTCGGAGCACGATCCACCTCCGACTGCGCTGCCTGCAGGGTACTCCTGTCCTCCCGAGAGAGGCGGGGCGTGTGTGTGTGTGTGTGTGTGCGCGTGTGTCTGTTCTTATGTAACGCTTTGAAATATTTACTGCATGTATTTCTTGGCAATAAAGCATATTGAATAGAATTGAATTTGAATTGAATTGAGAGAGAGAGAGAGACATTCAGGACCATGGACAATACACACACACACACACACACACACACACACAAAGAGGGGCGTCAGGACCATGGATAGCACACAAACACAGAGAGACTCCACGAATAGCATAAACACAATCATATTTCTGCAGAGAAGAGAAAGACCCAGTCAAACATGAACAATTCTGTATTATCTGTACAATATGAACCTGATGAACATTCTGGATTATCTGGGGGAAGGCTGTTGCTTTGACTTTTTTTCAATAAATCTGGCAACCCTGTTTGTGAGGCGTTATCTTTAAGAGTTTCCGGCTGTGTGCTCTTGAGTGAAAGCTCTTCCTCACCTCTCTGATTGGCTCTCCTGCCTCAGCCCCTCCTTCACTGCTTAATGCCACGCCCCCACTTGCTAAACCACACCCCCACATGCTAAACCACACCCATCCCCTGCTAAACCACACCCCTCCCCTGCTATAGCCACACCCCCACCTGCTAAACCACACCCCTCCCTTGCTATAGTCACACCCCCACCTGCTAAACCACACCCCTCCCCTGCTATAGCCACACCCCTTCTCTGCCGAAGCCACGCCCACCTTCTACAACCCCAGGTTGTTCTTGTGTGGTATTAAAGTAGCTGTTGTTCTTCTGAGATGCCCTTACATCTTCAGTCGAACTTTATTACAATTGTGATTAATAACTTGAGTGGGACTGACGATTGATGCATAAAACAGAGCAGAATTTCACATTACCTTTCCTAATCCAAATGTGCATGAAAGCCTTGACTGAGTGAAAGTGCTACACCTTTACTGAAGCTGGGGAACATGAGAAATGGTCTAAAACATCATTTGAAAAAGAGAAAATAAATCACATTCCCTGTGCAGTGTGATTGTGGGCTCACGTATGGATGATTAAAGTGAGAGAACACATCCGTCCCATAATGCCCCTTGATTCTAACGTCAGTGCCTTGAGCTCAGTGCGACATCATCTTTAGTGGACCAGGAGATTCATGTGATTGGTGTGATCATGTGATCCGCTTCTCATTGGCCTCCACTGGCTTCCTATTGCCGCACGCATCCGATTCAAGGCCCTAGTGTTGGCATTTCAGGCTGCTAAGGGGACTGCCCCACATTACATACAATCCCTGATCACTCCCTACTCCCCAGCTAGACCACTCCGGTCTGCCAGCTCTGGTCGCCTTACGATTCCCTCTCTACGGGCACCTGGCGGTCGAGCTGCACGTTCACGCCTGTTTTCCGTTCTGGTTCCTCAGTGGTGGAATGACTTGCCTACCACTGTCAGGACAGCAGAATCCCTCCCCCTATTTCGACGCAGACTCAAAACACACCTGTTCAAACTCTACCTTAGTCCCCCCTCCTGATTTACCCCGCCCCCCCCTTCTGATACCCCTATCCCTGTCTAACCCCCTCCCCCCCCCCCCCAAAAAAAAAAAAAAAAAAAAAAATTGCACTTATGATGACGACTATATGTTTAGAACAGCAGTCCAGGTGTATTTTTCTAGTTCTGGATGTGATGCTTTGACTTGTGGTAGAACCTATGCACTTGTAAGTCGCTTTGGATTAAAAGCGTCTGCCAAATGACTAAAATGTAAATGTAAATGGTGTAATGAGACAGATCGAGGCCCAGTCCTATCGAAATGGCAAATGGCTGGCATTTGCTTTTATCCAAAGCGCTGTACAATCCATGCTTCTCATTCACCCATTCATACACACACTCACACACCAATGGCGATTGGCTGCTATGCAAGGCACCTGTTGGTTTTCTCTCCAACCCTAACTAAGCACACCTCATTCAATAGCTAGAGCAGGGCTGCCCAACCCTGTTCCTGGAGATCTAACGTCCTGTAGGTTTTCACTCCAACCTCAGCAAAGCCTGCCGAATTCAACAGCTAGGGATCCTGTTGAGCTGCTAATTAGCAGAATCAGGTGTGCCAAATTTGGGTTGCAGTGAAAACCTACTCCAGATCTCCAGGAACAGGATTGGTGACCGCTGGTCTACGCCGTCATCCGATTGGCTGTCACATCGCATCATGTCCGCCCTCAGTCCCTGTCTGCGGGTTTTTCTGCCTGTATGTTGCTTGTGACATCACAGAGTGCAGTGTTTGTGTTTCAGCTTGTTGCCGGGGTAACGGGCATCAGAGATGCTATGGATGTTCTTTGATGTTTAATAGGCTAAACTGGGTGAACTCAGTGGTGAAAAAGGCGTATGGAGTCACAGGGGAGGGCTTTGGGGGGGAGGCAGAGCAGGAGCCAGACATTCTATAAAAACATCTACAAAGCCCTCCCCCCTGAGACACAGAGTCACTGAAGCACAGAGTCACTGAGACACAGAGTCACTGAAACACAGAGTCACTGAAACACAGAGTCACTGAGACACAGAGTCACTGAGACACAGAGTCACTGAGACACAGAGTCACTGAAACACAGAGTCACACAGACACAGAGTCACTGAAACACAGAGTCACTGAAACACAGAGTCACTGAAACACAGAGTCACACAGACACAGAGTCACTGAGACACAGAGTCACACAGACACAGAGTCACTGAGACACAGAGTCACTGAAACACAGAGTCACTGAGACACAGAGTCACTGAGACACAGAGTCACTGAAACACAGAGTCACACAGAGTCACTGAGACACAGAGTCACTGAAACACAGAGTCACACAGACACAGAGTCACTGAAACACAGAGTCACTGAGACACAGAGTCACTGAAGCACAGAGTCACTGAGACACAGAGTCACTGAGACACAGAGTCACTGAAGCACAGAGTCACACAGACACAGAGTCACACAGACACAGAGTCACTGAGACACAGAGTCACTGAAACACAGAGTCACACAGACACAGAGTCACTGAAACACAGAGTCACTGAAACACAGAGTCACTGAGACACAGAGTCACTGAGACACAGAGTCACTGAGACACAGAGTCACTGAAACACAGAGTCACACAGACAGAGAGTCACTGAAGCACAGAGTCACACAGACACAGAGTCACTGAAACAGAGTCACTGAGCAAACATCCAGTGAGCAGCAGTTCTGCAGACAGAAACGCCTTGTTAATGAGAGACATCAGAGGAGAAGGGCCAGACTGGTCAAAGCTGACAGGAAGGTGACAGTAAAGCAAATAACCACACATTACAACAGTGGTATGTAGAAGAGCATCTCTGAACACACAACGTGGTTAGGTGATAGGCTAGAGGGTCACAGGGGGGCTGGAGCCTATCCCAGCATACATTGGGCGAAAGGCAGGAATACACCCTGGACAGGTCACCAGTCCATCGCAGGGCACACACACCATTCACTCACACACTCACAGGCAATTTAGACTCTCCAATCAGCCTAACCTGCATGTTTGGACAGTGGGAGGAAACCGGAGTACCCGGAGGAAACCCACGCAGACACGGGGAGAACATGCAAACTCCACACAGAGAGGCCCCGGCCGACGGGGATTCGAACCCAGGACCTCCTTGCTGTGAGGTGGCAGTGCTACCCACTGCACCATCCATGCCTCCCCCCGCCCCCCCCCCCCCCCCCCCTCCCCCCACTGCACCATCTGTGCCGCCAGCAGGAGACTTATTAAGTAAAAAATAATAATAAAAAATAAACCCTAATAAATTGCTCACTGAGTATATATACACGCAGGTATTCACACACACACATGCGCACAAAACATATAGACATATTCATGCACACACACACGTACACACATGTACAAACACACACACGCACACAAACAAACTCACACGATCGCGCACACACATACATACATACACATTTATACATTCATACATACATACATACATAGTTTACATACACACACACACACACACACACACATAGATAAACACACTCTCACACACACACAATCGTTTTGATTTATCTGCTTGCATGGTCAGTAGGTCTGCAGTAGAGTATCTTGTGACAGAAAAGGTCTCAGAATGTAAATAACACTGAATTATTCATTCACTTTGAAAAACCTTGCACAAAATTCACTGCATACATTTTACAGAAGTATTTTTTTACCTATTGGAGGATGAATATCTGAATATCTCAGAAACTACTCCACACTGCTGCACACACGCATACACAATCTCACACACTCTCACTCACACAAACACACACACACTCACACTCTCTCTCACACTCTCTCTCACACACACGTGTACACACACAAACATGCATACACACTCACTCACACAGACACACACACACACTTGCTCACACAGACACACACAGACACACACACACACTCACTCACACATTGAACACCAGAGGGACTAAATTATGAGCATTAAAAGCCCCCACCCACCATCCAGTGAGTGATTCTGTTTTTGTGGGGGGGTAGAAAGTTTTAATTAATCCTGAATGTATAATCTCACATTGCAAGACAAGAGATCACAAGAACAAAGCCTCAAGCCATGGAAAGAGAGAATATGTTACAGGATTATAAAGGAGCTCACACTCCTCCTCCTCCCATGGTGCATCCTGTCTGCTCCCGGACAGATCAAACATGCGTTAACGTGATTAGGCTCATGTGCAGCTATGGTTATTATAAGGCGTATAAATTATTTTACAGACCTGTTCATTCACTGCCACCAGCACAAAAAGGCTGGGTTAATGTTGCCTGATCCTGTTATCAATCGAGAGAACAGACTGCTTGTGGTGAACAGGCAGAGCAATGAACAGGTAAATCAGTGAAAAGGTAAAGTGGTGCACAGGTAAATCAGTGAACAGGTAAACGGCTGAACAGGTAAAGTGGTGCACAGGTAAATCGGTGAACAAGTAAAGTGGTGCACAGGTAAACGGCTGAACAGGTAAAGTGGTGCACAGGTGAAGTGGTGCACAGGTAAATCGGTGAACAGGTGAAGTGGTGCACAGGTAAATCGGTGAACAGGTAAATCGGTGAACAGGTGAAGTGGTGCACAGGTAAATCGGTGAACAGGTAAAGTGGTGCACAGGTAAATTGGTGTCGGACCTTCGTAGGAGACGCGGAAGCCCTGGCCGCTGACGGCGTAGTCGGAGAGGAACCAGAGCGTGAGATACGTCCCTGAGCTCACAATGGGGGCAGGCAGCTGGAACCCGGTCAGTCTACGGAGAGAGAGGAGGGACAAAAAACATCCTGTCAGTCAAACACGCACAGAGCAATAGAGCAGACAATCAAACGCACAGAGCAGGAGAGCAGACAATCAAACACGCAGAGCAATAGAGCAGACAATCAAACACGCAGAGCAATAGAGCAGACAATCAAACACGCAGAGCAATAGAGCAGTCGCCTGGATTCATGGAGCCAGTCAGAGAAACATAGATGCCTGGCAATCAGCAGCTGCAACTGTTACCTTATATTATGATTTCAGGTATTTAATTATATTCCATATCCATGGGGTGTCAGAGTGTCACACACTCACCGTGTCTACAGACAGACTGTCACACACTCACCGTGTCTACAGACAGAGTGTCACACACTCACCGTGTCTACAGAGTGTCACACACTCACCGTGTCTACAGAGTGTCACACACTCACCGTGTCTACAGAGTGTCACACACTCACCGTGTCTACAGAGTGTCACACACTCACCGTGTCTACAGAGTGTCACACACTCACCGTGTCTACAGACAGAGTGTCACACACTCACCGTGTCTACAGAGTGTCACACACTCACCGTGTCTACAGAGTGTCACACACTCACCGTGTCTACAGAGTGTCACACACTCACCGTGTCTACAGACAGAGTGTCACACACTCACCGTGTCTACAGAGTGTCACACACTCACCGTGTCTACAGAGTGTCACACACTCACCGTGTCCACAGAGTGTCACACACTCACCGTGTCTACAGAGTGTCACACACTCACCGTGTCTACAGAGTGTCACACACTCACCGTGTCTACAGAGTGTCACACACTCACCGTGTCTACAGAGTGTCACACACTCACCGTGTCTACAGAGTGTCACACACTCACCGTCTCTACAGAGTGTCACACACTCACCGTGTCTACAGAGTGTCACACACTCACCGTCTCTACAGAGTGTCACACACTCACCGTGTCTACAGAGTGTCACACACTCACCGTGTCTACAGAGTGTCACACACTCACCGTGTCTACAGACAGAGTGTCACACACTCACCGTGTCTACAGAGTGTCACACACTCACCGTGTCTACAGAGTGTCACACACTCACCGTGTCTACAGAGTGTCACACACTCACCGTGTCTACAGAGTGTCACACACTCACCGTGTCTACAGAGTGTCACACACTCACCGTGTCTACAGAGTGTCACACACTCACCGTGTCTACAGAGTGTCACACACTCACCGTGTCTACAGAGTGTCACACACTCACCGTGTCTACAGAGTGTCACACACTCACCGTGTCTACAGAGTGTCACACACTCACCGTCTCTACAGAGTGTCACACACTCACCGTGTCTACAGAGTGTCACACACTCACCGTGTCTACAGAGTGTCACACACTCACCGTGTCTACAGAGTGTCACACACTCACCGTGTCTACAGAGTGTCACACACTCACCGTGTCTACAGAGTGTCACACACTCACCGTGTCTACAGACAGACTGACACAGAACAGAGTGGGTCTGACAACAACAGTGAGGTCACTCTAACATATT
>NC_083760.1:94985955-94988455 GCF_963514075.1 Conger conger | reverse complement strand
CACACAGATGTGTAAAGGTGTGTGAGACACACAGATGTGTAACAGTGTGTGAGACACACAGATGTGTAACAGTGTGTGAGACACACAGATGTGTAAAGGTGTGTGAGACACACAGATGTGTAAAGGTGTGTGAGACACACAGATGTGTAAAGGTGTGTGAGACACACAGATGTGTAAAGGTGTGTGAGACACACAGATGTGTAAAGGTGTGTGAGACACACAGATGTGTAAAGGTGTGTGAGACACACAGATGTGTAAAGGTGTGTGAGACACACAGATGTGTAAAGGTGTGTGAGACACACAGATGTGTAAAGGTGTGTGAGACACACAGATGTGTAAAGGTGAGTGAGACACACAGATGTGTAAAGGTGTGTGAGACACACAGATGTGTAAAGGTGTGTGAGACACACAGATGTGTAAAGGTGTGTGAGACACACAGATGTGTAAAGGTGTGTGTGAGTCACAGGCAGACCGTGTCAGGCTCAGAGACTCCGATAAGAGAGGAGAGCGGGGCGGAGGAGGACATTTCAGCTCATCGTTTATTAAAATGTCCTCTTCTTATCTCAGCGCTTTCTCCCGCGACGGAGAAGAACAATGGGAGAGTTCCCACAATGCAACCTGGCACCCTCGCTGTGAAGAGTCTGAGGAGGGGAGTGAGGATCATATCACACCCCCCCCCCTTCACCCCCCGCTCCCCCCCGCTCTCCCCGCTCCCCCCCGCCCCCCCCGCTCCCTCCCGCTCCCCCCCGCTCTCCCCCGCTCCCTCCCGCTCCCCTCCTGCTCACGGGCAGAGTGTGGCCCAGCGGGGCTGATGCTCTGTCTTCTGGGAGATGTCTTCAGGGACGGGGGGGGGGGTGGGGTAGGGGGGGGTGCAGTCAGACGCAGGAGTGTCAGACAGATGAATTATAACCGCTCCTCACACCCACACCCCCAACACAAGACTGCTGACACTACCTATAACCCCCCGACCACACATATATTATCACACACACACACGCCCTCACAAACAGACACACACACACGCTCACAAACAAACACACACACACACGCCCTCACAAACAGACACACACACACGCTCACAAACAGACACACACACACCCTCACAAACAGACACACACACACCCTCACAAACAAACACACATACACACTCACAAACAAAACACATGCACATACACACATACACACACACACACACACACACACACAGATGTATGCCCTGGTATGCAGAGAGGGGTGTGTCTGACACAAACAGGCTATATCTCATATCTCACAAGGCCTGGGTCTCTGTTAGGGGTGTGAACGCTTAAACGTTTAAACCGTTAACCGAAACTGAGTCGTAAACTTTTACTAAAAATAGGTAACTGATCATTTTTTCCTGAATTCTGAAATGGTAAGCTCAGTTTAACATAAATGTGCAGGAGTATTACTGAGGTTTTGTCGGGGCGCAGGACAGAAGGACCACAGACTGAATGAGGCAGACTGACAACAATACAGAGGGCAGGCCAAAAAACTCAATCCAAAAACGGTCACAATCCAGGGTAATCAGAAGCGTGGTGGGTAAACAGACAAAACCAGTGGACAGTCCAGCAAGCCAAAGTACCAAAACCACGAAATCCAAAAACACAGAGAGCCCAAAGCCGAGCAGCTATCAGAACCAGGAAATCCAAAAACCAGAAAAACAGAGCGGGGATGAAAGACAAGGCCAGACCTGGGAACCCAGAGCGGGAAGACGAACGAGCACTGAACATAAAAGCATGAAAGCATGCAGACGTGGTCAAGAGGCACAACACTTTCAGACCGAATGTCAGAATTGAGAAGAATTGTGATCTAAGTGACCGTGGGAATGATTGTTGGTGCCAGACAGGGAGGCTTGAGTATCTCAGAAACGGCTGATCTCCTGGGATTTTCACGCACAACAGTCTCTAAAGTTTGCAAAGAATGGTGCGAAAAACAAAAAAACATCCAGTGGGCAGCAGTTCTGCAGGCAGAAACGAGAGAGTGGTCAGAGGAGAAGGGCCCGACTGGTCAAAGCTGACAGGAAGGTGACATCAACGCAAATAACCACACATAACAAGAGTGGAATGCAGGAGAGCATCTCTGAACACACAACGCATCATAACCCTAAGCGGACAGCCTGCAGCAGCAGAAGACCAATAAGTCTAAAATAAGTCTAATAAATACCCAATAAAAAGCTCGCTCAGTGTATATAAAAAATATAATGCATATTTTATATATGGTAAAACTTCTAGCAAAATTGCAATTGTCTTACTAACTTACTTGTCTGTCAATCAGTATGGAACAGAAATCGAAAGCTCGAAATGGAAAAAGAATAGAAGGCTCAAAATCACAAGAGACAAGTGTGGGCCTTTAAGAAACACTCCTCCAAACACTCCTGAACTCAGACAATACATCCTATTGTTCCCGAGAAAAAGTTAAAATGTGACATTTGGAAGGTGAAAACACCCCCACTGTTTGTAAATATGAAAACCTGTGCAGATCG
>NC_083760.1:94965162-94980755 GCF_963514075.1 Conger conger | reverse complement strand
TTAGTCCTCCCTCCTGATTTCCCCTGCCCCTCCTTTCTGATATCCCTATCCTTGTCTAACCCCCCCCCCCCAAAAAAAAAAAAAAAAAAAATGCACTTCTGATGACAACTATGTTTAGAACAGCATTTCCTGTGTATTTTGCTAGTTTCTGGATGTGATGCTCTGACTTATGGTAGAACCTATGCACTTGTAAATCGCTTTGGATTAAAAGCATCTGCCAAATGACTAAAATGTAATGTAAATGTAATGTGTGCCCAGGTCAGATGTCAGAGCCATGTACGCTGTGAGGAGACGTTCTAAAGGACCTGACCTTTCTCTCACAACTGTATTTCTCACAACTTGTATTTTAATCTAGGACTGAAACATTTACAGTGGTGTGAAAAAGTGTTTGCCCCCTTCCTGATTTCTTATTTTTTTGCATATTTGTCACACTTAAATGTTTCAGATCGTCAAACAAATTTAGTTAACACAGTAACACAAAGTAAACACAAAATGCAGTTTTTAAAAGAATTTTTTTATTATTAAGGGAGAAAAAAAATCCTAACCTACATGGCCCTGTGTGAAAAAGTGATTGCCCCCCCCCCCCCCCCCGTTAAAACATAACTTAACTCTGGTTTATCAAATCTGAGTTCAATTTCTCTAGCCACACCCAGGCCTGATTACTGCCACACCTGTTCTCAATCAAGAAATCACTTAAATAGGACCTGCCTGACAAAGTGAAGTAGACCAAATGATCCTCAAAAGCTAGACATCATGCCGAGATCTAAAGAAATTCAGGAACAAATGACAAAGAAAGTAATTGAGATCTATCAGTCTGGAAAAGGTTATTAAGCCATTTCTAAAGCTTTGGGACTCCAGCGAACCACAGTGAGAGCCATTATCCACAAATGGCGAAAACATGGACCAGTGGTGAACCTTCCCAGGAGTGGCTGGCCGACCAAAATTACCCCAAGGGCGCAGCGACGACTCTTCCAAGAGGTCACAAAAGATCCCACAACAACATCCAAAGAACTGCAGGCCTCACTTGCCTCAGTTAAGGTCAGTGTTCATGACTCCACCATAAGAAAGAGACTGGGCAAAAATGGCCTGCATGGCAGAGTTCCAAGACGAAAACCACTGCTGAGCAAAAATAACATTAAGGCTTGTCTCAATTTTGCCAGAAAACATCTTGATGTTCCCCAAGACTTTTGGGAAAGTACTCTGTGATCTGACGAGACAAAAGTTGAACTTTTTGGAAGGTGTGTTACATCTGGCGTAAAAGTAACACCGCATTTCAGAAAAAGAACATCATACCAACAGTAAAATATGGTGGTGGTAGTGTGATGGTCTGGGGCTGTTTTGCTGCTTCAGGACCTGGAAGACTTGCTGTGATAAATGGAACCATGAATTCTGCTGTCTACCAAAAAAATCCCCCAGGAAAACCCCCATTGAGATCAAAACCTCTTTTACAAGGGGGACCCGATATGAAACACAATAAAGTTACACAATAAAACATTTGAGAAAATGGACAACTTGAAATTATCTATATATAGTATAGTGACAGTTGACATACCATACTTACCGACTTGGCCTTTTTGCCTTCTGCTTTTTGTGTAACTTACAAAACTTGATATTCATGGCTGTAGACACCTGATGCTTTGTGTGAATTGTACCTGATCTGCCCTGTTCTGTAGTTGCAGAATGACCTGCAGAATGTTCCTATTGTATATGGTTTTGGATAAAAGCGTCTGCTAAATAAATGTCATATAATGTATCTGCATGGGCCCGTTTAAGTCCAGGTTTCATTAGAAAAGAATGACAACATTCACATTTCAGAACCACAGACAACATTCACCTTTCAGAACCGCAGACAACATTCACATTACAGATCTACAGACAACATTCACATTTCAGCAGCAGAGACTCGGTACAGCTTTCAGAACCGCGCATAGAGATATTTAAGCACTGTGGACAGAGTTGCAGTGGCGGCAGCAGTGACCGGACCAGCGACAGCGTGTAAATGTCAGAACCAGGGACAGGTACCAGAAGTTATTTCCAGGGAAAGGCTCAGCTGAAATGTCATTTTTAAGTGGCACAGGACTGGGACTCTGGGTCCAGCTGAGCTCTGAGTCTCGAGAGGGAGAGCGAGAGAGAGAGTGCAGTGTGCTGTGGACTCAGTGGGCAGTGTGTAGTGGACTCAGTGTGCTGTGTGTAGTGGACTCAGTGTGCAGTGTGTAGTGGACTCAGTGGGCAGTGTGTAGTGGACTCAGTGTGCTGTGTGTAGTGGACTCAGTGTGCTGTGTGTAGTGGACTCAGTGTGCTGTGTGTAGTGGACTCAGTGTGTAGTGTGTAGTGGACTCAGTGTGCTGTGTGTAGTGGACTCAGTGTGTAGTGGACTCAGTGTGCTGTGTGTAGTGGACTCAGTGTGCTGTGTGTAGTGGACTCAGTGGGCAGTGTGCAGTGGACTCAGTGGGCAGTGTGCAGTGGACTCAGTGTGCTGTGTGTAGTGGACTCAGTGTGCTGTGTGTAGTGGACACAGTGTGCTGTGTGTAGTGGACTCAGTGGGCTGTTTGTAGTGGACTCAGTGGGCAGTGTGTAGTGGACTCAGTGGGCAGTGTGTAGTGGACTCAGTGGGCAGTGTGTAGTGGACTCAGTGGGCAGTGTGTAGTGGACTCAGTGTGCAGTGTGTAGTGGACTCAGTGGGCAGTGTGTAGTGGACTCAGTGTGCTGTGTGTAGTGGACTCAGTGTGTAGTGGACTCAGTGGGCAGTGTGTAGTGGACTCAGTGTGCTGTGTCTGTAGTGGACTCAGTGTGCTGTGTGTAGTGGACTCAGTGTGTAGTGGACTCAGTGGGCAGTGTGTAGTGGACTCAGTGTGCTGTGTGTAGTGGACTCAGTGGGCAGTGTGCAGTGGACTCAGTGTGCTGTGTGTAGTGGACTCAGTGTGCTGTGTGTAGTGGACTCAGTGTGCTGTGTATAGTGGACTCAGTGGGCAGTGTGCAGTGGACTCAGTGGGCAGTGTGTAGTGGACTCAGTGTGCTGTTTGTAGTGGACTCAGTGTGCTGTGTGTAGTGGACTCAGTGTGTAGTGGACTCAGTGGGCAGTGTGTAGTGGACTCAGTGTACTGTGTGTAGTGGACTCAGTGTGCTGTGTGTAGTGGACTCAGTGTGTAGTGTGTAGTGGACTCAGTGTGCAGTGTGTAGTGGACTCAGTGGGCAGTGTGTAGTGGACTCAGTGTGCTGTGTGCAGTGGACTCAGTGTGTAGTGGACTCAGCGGGCAGTGTGTAGTGGACTCAGTGTGCTGTGTGCAGTGGACTCAGTGTGTAGTGGACTCAGCGGGCAGTGTGTAGTGGACTCAGTGTACTGTGTGTAGTGGACTCAGTGTGCTGTGTGTAGTGGACTCAGTGTGTAGTGTGTAGTGGACTCAGTCGGCAGTGTGTAGTGGACTCAGTGTGCTGTGTGTAGTGGACTCAGTGTGCAGTGGACTCAGTGTGCTGTGTGTAGTGGACTCAGTGTGCAGTGTGTAGTGGACTCAGTGGGCAGTGTGTAGTGGACTCAGTGTACTGTGTGTAGTGGACTCAGTGTGCTGTGTGTAGTGGACTCAGTGTGTAGTGTGTAGTGGACTCAGTCGGCAGTGTGTAGTGGACTCAGTGTGCTGTGTGTAGTGGACTCAGTGTGCAGTGGACTCAGTGTGCTGTGTGTAGTGGACTCAGTGTGCAGTGTGTAGTGGACTCAGTGGGCAGTGTGTAGTGGACTCAGTGTGCAGTGTGTAGTGGACTCAGTGGGCAGTGTGTAGTGGACTCAGTGTGCTGTTTGTAGTGGACTCAGTGTGCTGTGTGTAGTGGACTCAGTGTGCTGTGTGTAGTGGACTCAGTGTGCAGTGTGTAGTGGACTCAGTGGGCTGTGTGTAGTGCACTCAGAGTGCTGTTTGTAGTGGACTCAGTGTGCTGTGTGTAGTAGACTCAGTGTGCTGTGTGTAGTGGACTGAGTGTGCTGTGTGTAGTGGACTCAGTGTGCTGTGTGTAGTGGACTCAGTGGGCAGTGTGCAGTGGACTCAGTGGGCAGTGTGCAGTGGACTCAGTGTGCTGTGTGTAGTGGACTCAGTGTGTAGTGGACTCAGTGTGCAGTGTGTAGTGGACTCAGTG
Source organism: Conger conger (assembly GCF_963514075.1). NCBI lineage: Eukaryota > Metazoa > Chordata > Actinopteri > Anguilliformes > Congridae > Conger > Conger conger. The sequence continues at coordinate 94,976,633 of NC_083760.1, read as the reverse complement.
GGCAGTGTGTAGTGGACTCAGTGTGCAGTGTGTAGTGGACTCAGTGGGCAGTGTGTAGTGGACTCAGTGTGCAGTGTGTAGTGGACTCAGTGGGCAGTGTGTAGTGGACTCAGTGTGCAGTGTGTAGTGGACTCAGTGGGCAGTGTGTAGTGGACTCAGTGTGCAGTGTGTAGTGGACTCAGTGGGCTGTGTGTAGTGCACTCAGTGTGCTGTGTGTAGTGGACTCAGTGTGTAGTGGACTCAGTGGGCAGTGTGTAGTGGACTCAGTGTGCTGTGTGTAGTGGTCTCAGTGTGCTGTGTGTAGTGGACTCAGTGGGCTGTGTGTAGTGGACTCAGTGTGCAGTGTGCAGTGGACTCAGTGTGCTGTGTGTAGTGGACTCAGTGTGCAGTGTGTAGTGGACTCAGTGGGCTGTGTGTAGTGCACTCAGAGTGCTGTTTGTAGGGGACTCAGTGTGCTGTGTGTAGTAGACTCAGTGTGCTGTGTGTAGTGGACTCAGTGTGCTGTGTGTAGTGGACTCAGTGTGCTGTGTGTAGTGGACTCAGTGGGCAGTGTGCAGTGGACTCAGTGGGCAGTGGGCAGTGGACTCAGTGGGCAGTGTGCAGTGGACTCAGTGTGTAGTGGACTCAGTGTGCAGTGTGTAGTGGACTCAGTGGGCAGTGTGTAGTGGACTCAGTGTGCTGTGTGTAGTGGACTCAGTGTGTAGTGGACTCAGTGTGCAGTGTGTAGTGGACTCAGTGGGCAGTGTGTAGTGGACTCAGTGTGCAGTGTGTAGTGGACTCAGTGTGCTGTGTGTAGTGGACTCAGTGTGCTGTGTGTAGTGGACTCAGTGGGCAGTGTGCAGTGGACTCAGTGGGCAGTGGGCAGTGGACTCAGTGGGCAGTGTGCAGTGGACTCAGTGTGCTGTGTGTAGTGGACTCAGTGTGTAGTGGACTCAGTGTGCAGTGTGTAGTGGACTCAGTGGGCAGTGTGTAGTGGACTCAGTGTGCTGTGTGTAGTGGACTCAGTGTGCAGTGTGTAGTGGACTCAGTGGGCAGTGTGTAGTGGACTCAGTGTGCAGTGTGTAGTGGACTCAGTGGGCAGTGTGTAGTGGACTCAGTGTGCAGTGTGTAGTGGACTCAGTGGGCAGTGTGTAGTGGACTCAGTGTGCAGTGTGTAGTGGACTCAGTGGGCAGTGTGTAGTGGACTCAGTGTGCAGTGTGTAGTGGACTCAGTGGGCTGTGTGTAGTGCACTCAGTGTGCTGTGTGTAGTGGACTCAGTGTGTAGTGGACTCAGTGGGCAGTGTGTAGTGGACTCAGTGTGCTGTGTGCAGTGGTCTCAGTGTGCTGTGTGTAGTGGACTCAGTGGGCTGTGTGTAGTGGACTCAGTGTGCAGTGTGCAGTGGACTCAGTGTGCTGTGTGTAGTGGACTCAGTGTGCAGTGTGTAGTGGACTCAGTGGGCTGTGTGTAGTGCACTCAGAGTGCTGTTTGTAGTGGACTCAGTGTGCTGTGTGTAGTAGACTCAGTGTGCTGTGTGTAGTGGACTCAGTGTGCTGTGTGTAGTGGACTCAGTGTGCTGTGTGTAGTGGACTCAGTGGGCAGTGTGCAGTGGACTCAGTGGGCAGTGGGCAGTGGACTCAGTGGGCAGTGTGCAGTGGACTCAGTGTGCTGTGTGTAGTGGACTCAGTGTGTAGTGGACTCAGTGTGCAGTGTGTAGTGGACTCAGTGGGCAGTGTGTAGTGGACTCAGTGTGCTGTGTGTAGTGGACTCAGTGTGCAGTGTGTAGTGGACTCAGTGGGCAGTGTGTAGTGGACTCAGTGTGCAGTGTGTAGTGGACTCAGTGGGCAGTGTGTAGTGGACTCAGTGTGCAGTGTGTAGTGGACTCAGTGGGCAGTGTGTAGTGGACTCAGTGTGCAGTGTGTAGTGGACTCAGTGGGCAGTGTGTAGTGGACTCAGTGGGCTGTGTGTAGTGGACTCAGTGTGCAGTGTGCAGTGGACTCAGTGTGCTGTGTGTAGTGGACTCAGTGTGCAGTGTGTAGTGGACTCAGTGGGCTGTGTGTAGTGCACTCAGAGTGCTGTTTGTAGTGGACTCAGTGTGCTGTGTGTAGTAGACTCAGTGTGCTGTGTGTAGTGGACTCAGTGTGCTGTGTGTAGTGGACTCAGTGTGCTGTGTGTAGTGGACTCAGTGGGCAGTGTGCAGTGGACTCAGTGGGCAGTGGGCAGTGGACTCAGTGGGCAGTGTGCAGTGGACTCAGTGTGCTGTGTGTGTAGTGGACTCAGTGTGTAGTGGACTCAGTGTGCAGTGTGTAGTGGACTCAGTGGGCAGTGTGTAGTGGACTCAGTGTGCTGTGTGTAGTGGACTCAGTGTGTAGTGGACTCAGTGTGCAGTGTGTAGTGGACTCAGTGGGCAGTGTGTAGTGGACTCAGTGTGCAGTGTGTAGTGGACTCAGTGGGCAGTGTGTAGTGGACTCAGTGTGCAGTGTGTAGTGGACTCAGTGGGCAGTGTGTAGTGGACTCAGTGTGCAGTGTGTAGTGGACTCAGTGGGCAGTGTGTAGTGGACTCAGTGTGCAGTGTGTAGTGGACTCAGTGGGCTGTGTGTAGTGCACTCAGTGTGCTGTGTGTAGTGGACTCAGTGTGTAGTGGACTCAGTGGGCAGTGTGTAGTGGACTCAGTGTGCTGTGTGTAGTGGTCTCAGTGTGCTGTGTGTAGTGGACTCAGTGTGCAGTGGACTCAGTGTGCTGTGTGTAGTGGACTCAGTGTGCAGTGTGTAGTGGACTCAGTGGGCAGTGTGTAGTGGACTCAGTGTGCAGTGTGTAGTGGACTCAGTGTGCAGTGTGTAGTGGACTCAGTGGGCAGTGTGTAGTGGACTCAGTGGGCAGTGTGTAGTGGACTCAGTGTGCTGTGTGTAGTGGACTCAGTCTGTAGTGGACTCAGTGTGCTGTATGTAGTGGACTCAGTGGGCAGTGTGCAGTGGACTCAGTGTGCTGTGTGTAGTGGACTCAGTGTGTAGTGGACTCAGTGTGCAGTGTGTAGTGGACTCAGTGGGCAGTGTGTAGTGGACTCAGTGTGCAGTGTGTAGTGGACTCAGTGGGCAGTGTGTAGTGGACTCAGTGTGCAGTGTGTAGTGGACTCAGTGGGCAGTGTGTAGTGGACTCAGTGTGCAGTGTGTAGTGGACTCAGTGGGCTGTGTGTAGTGCACTCAGTGTGCTGTGTGTAGTGGACTCAGTGTGTAGTGGACTCAGTGGGCAGTGTGTAGTGGACTCAGTGTGCTGTGTGTAGTGGTCTCAGTGTGCTGTGTGTAGTGGACTCAGTGTGCAGTGGACTCAGTGTGCTGTGTGTAGTGGACTCAGTGTGCAGTGTGTAGTGGACTCAGTGGGCAGTGTGTAGTGGACTCAGTGTGCAGTGTGTAATGGACTCAGTGTGCAGTGTGTAGTGGACTCAGTGTGTAGTGGACTCAGTGTGCTGTATGTAGTGGACTCAGTGTGTAGTGGACTCAGTGGGCAGTGTGTAGTGGACTCAGTGTGCTGTGTGTAGTGGACTCAGTGTGCTGTGTGTAGTGGACTCAGTGTGCTGTGTGTAGTGGACTCAGTGTGCTGTGTGTAGTGGACTCAGTGTGGTGTGTGTAGTGGACTCAGTGTGCTGTGTGTAGTGGACTCAGTGTGCAGTGGACTCAGTGTGCTGTGTGTAGTGGACTCAGTGGGCAGTGTGTAGTGGACTCAGTGTGCTGTGTGTAGTGGACTCAGTGTGCTGTGTGTAGTGGACTCAGTGTGCTGTGTGTAGTGGACTCAGTGTGCAGTGTGTAGTGGACTCAGTGTGCTGTGTGTAGTGGACTCAGTGTGCTGTGTGTAGTGGACTCAGTGTGCAGTGTGTAGTGGACTCAGTGGGCAGTGTGTAGTGGACTCAGTGGGCAGTGTGTAGTGGACTCAGTGTGGTGTGTGTAGTGGACTCAGTGTGCTGTGTGTAGTGGACTCAGTGTGGTGTAATAGGCTGGGACTGTGAGACTGGATGGTTTCACGCCCCACAGAGCTGTCCAATCATCGTCACAGCTGAGACACAGAGCTCAGCTCTACAGCTGTGAGTTCAATACAGAGTCAAATACACACAATCCTGGAGGAACTGGAGAACAAGCACGTGCCCATGTGTGCTGTCTCTGTATCTCTCTCTCTCTCTCTCTCTCTCTCTCTCTCTCTCTCTCCCTCTCTCTCTCTCTCTCTCTCTCTCTCTCTCACTCTCACTCTCACTCTCTCCCTCTCTCTCTCTCTCTCCCTCTCTCTCTCTCTCCCCTCTCTCTCTCTCTCTCTCTCTCTCTCTCGCTCTCTAGTATCATGCAAAATTCTTCATTGACATATAAGATATGGGTTGCCAAAGCTTTACAAGACCAGTGTATATAAACCACAATGCAATGCATGAAATATAACAATGTTCATAATTAATGATCATAAAGGGTCACAACAAACCATCTCTCCCTCTCTCTCCCTCTCTCTCCCTCTCCCTCCCTCCCTCCTCCTCCCTTTCCGCTCCCTCCCTCCTGTATCCTCTCCTCCGTTCTCCCTCCTTTCCCTCTCCTCCTATCTTTAGCCCTCGCCTCACACATTTCTAAGAGCGATGTGTTCTTCATTCACACGTGAGGTGATTAGGGCCCGGAGACACCTGCTCCCAGTGGACATGGAGATAATGACCCTCATTCTGCAGCCGCTCCAGGAAGCAGAGTCACAGGATGCGCTCTACACCACGGGCACAAGGCAGCATGGGAAACCCTCTTCAGCACCCCTGTCTCCTGCCGGGAGCAGCCCACCGGAGAGCTTAGGGGAGCTGTGCTTTCCCATTGTGAGCGGATGTGACAAACCCGGTCAGAATCTTTTAAGGAAAAGGCTACAGGTCACAGGGTACACTCTCAGATGGTTGTGAAAGGAACCCTGTGGCTCCATAGAAGAACCCCATCTAGTTTTAGGGTTCTTTGTTCACATAAAGAACTGAAAAGGGTTCCTCGACGGAATCAAGCCAAATAATCCTCTTTTCCTGAGAGTGAAGGGTTTCAGGGCAAGAACCGCTCGTTTTCTCGTCAAATCTACAGTTTTGTCAGTGGCTGGTTGCGAGTCGAAGTCAGGAGCTATCATGGAGGGCGAGGCCAGGTGTGGAGGCACACTGATCCACATTTTAATTCAATTATTTACCATTTTAATTACAGAAACCGTGATATGAATATGTATGAGGAAAAATTCCCACAAAGATATTCACAGATGAAAGGTCTTGACAGTGAGATAAGCAAGTAATTAGCCCGTTAGCTATAAACAAAAATTAACTATTCAAATTCCGACAAGGCAGGCTGGAGATGATAAAGTGTTTGTGACAGTTGGCTTCAAAAACAAGCTTTGAAACCACACACACGCTGTGCACAATACAATACCTAAACTGCCCTGCAACTTTGAGCAGTCGACCAACAACACAAAGAAAATCAATCAAGCACATATTTTAAAATATTTACCAACTATAAAATATATGAAGGTCAACCTTCATATCTGACTCTATATGGGTCAACCCCTTTCTCTGTCTGGACCAATCAGCACTGCCGTCTCCACAGCCGAACCATTTAGATTGGCCAATAGCGAAGCAGAGTCAGAATCAGTGGTGATCTCCACTTGCTGCTGTTGTTGTGTTGAGGGCAGCATGGTTAGCACGAGCCCTGCTCTATAAATGACTAGTCATGGTCTCTGTGTCAGAGGACTGCTTCAGACCTGATGAGAATATGGCACTTAAAGAGGCATCTCCAGTGCGTTACCTACAGTCAGCACTCTGACTCCATCTCCAGTGCGTTACCTACAGTGAGCACTCTGACTCCATCTCCAGTGCGTTACCTACAGTGAGCACTCTGACTCCATCTCCAGTGGGGTACCTACAGTGAGCACTCTGACTCCGTCTCCAGTGGGGTACCTACAGTGAGCACTCTGAATCCGTCTCCAGTGGGTTACCTACAGTGAGCACTCTGACTCCGTCTCCAGTGCGTTACCTACAGTGAGCACTCTGACTCCGTCTCCAGTGGGGTACCTACAGTGAGCACTCTGACTCCGTCTCCAGTGGGTTACCTACAGTGAGCACTCTGACTCCGTCTCCAGTGGGGTACCTACAGTGAGCACTCTGACTCCGTCTCCAGTGCGTTACCTACAGTGAGCACTCTGACTCCGTCTCCAGTGGGGTACCTACAGTGAGCACTCTGACTCCGTCTCCAGTGGGGTACCTACAGTGAGCACTCTGACTCCGTCTCCAGTGGGGTACCTACAGTGAGCACTCTGACTCCATCTCCAGTGCGTTACCTACAGTGAGCACTCTGACTCCGTCTCCAGTGGGTTACCTACAGTGAGCACTCTGACTCCGTCTCCAGTGGGGTACCTACAGTGAGCACTCTGACTCCGTCTCCAGTGCGTTACCTACAGTGAGCACTCTGACTCCGTCTCCAGTGGGGTACCTACAGTGAGCACTCTGACTCCGTCTCCAGTGGGGTACCTACAGTGAGCACTCTGACTCCGTCTCCAGTGGGGTACCTACAGTGAGCACTCTGACTCCGTCTCCAGTGCGTTACCTACAGTGAGCACTCTGACTCCATCTCCAGTGGGGTACCTACAGTGAGCACTCTGACTCCGTCTCCAGTGGGGTACCTACAGTGAGCACTCTGACTCCGTCTCCAGTGCGTTACCTACAGTGAGCACTCTGACTCCATCTCCAGTGGGGTACCTACAGTGAGCACTCTGACTCCGTCTCCAGTGGGGTACCTACAGTGAGCACTCTGACCCCATCTCCACCACCTAGGGCCGGCGGAGCTGCAATCGTTCCAAAATCCCTCTTCAGTTTAACCCCTGTGGACAGGCTGACTGAGCTCACGCCACCTGCAGCAGCACCGTTCTGCGTTGTGTTTTTGTGTGTGTTGTGTTTTTGTGTCTGCGTTGTGTTTTTGTGTCTGCGTTGTGTTTTTGTGTCTGTGTTGTGTTTTTGTGTCTGTGTTGTGTTTTTGTGTCAGTGTTGTGTTTTTGTGTCTGCGTTGTGTTTTTGTGTCTGTGTTGTGTTTTTGTGTTGGCGTTGTGTTTTTGTGTCTGCGTTGTGTTTTTGTGTCTGTGTTGTGTTTTTGTGTCTGCGTTGTGTTTTTGTGTCTGTGTTGTGTTTTTGTGTCTGTGTTGTGTTTTTGCGTCGGCGTTGTGTTTTTGTGTCTGCGTTGTGTTTTTGTGTCTGTGTTGTGTTTTTGTGTGTGTTGTGTTTTTGTGTCTGCGTTGTGTTTTTGTGTCTGTGTTGTGTTTTTGTGTCTGCGTTGTGTTTTTGTGTCTGTGTTGTGTTTTTGTGTGTGTTGTGTTTTTGTGTTGGCATTGTGTTTTTGTGTCTGTGTTGTGTTTTTGTGTCTGCGTTGTGTTTTTGCGTCGGCGTTGTGTTTTTGTGTCTGCGTTGTGCTTTTGTGTCAGTGTTGTGTTTTTGTGTCGGTGTTGGTATCACATTTGGCTGTTTCTGCAGACCAAGGTGTAACTTCTGATCATGCCACCATTCACACAGACAACATTATTGACATTATTGACTGTTGGTTCCACACAGGAAGTGTTGGGGCCTACTCAATGCCACAGGTGCGCTGTACATTAGACCTGTCCCACATCGTCCAGATTACAGACCATTGGCCCCCTGACCTGGTGTTGTCCGGTACTTTCCTCATTAATTCCTCATTACGTCTCAGGATGGGGCCAACCGTCCAAGAACCTGGAGAGCATTACAGCCGAACCCTAAGCCCATTAAGCACCCTTAATAACCTCCTGGAGGCAGCACTTACCGAGAAGAAAACACCCGGATCTGTCATCGGGCCAAACGGTCAGCCGCCTAACCGCGACTCTGGGAAGGACCCCTTGATCAAGTGGCTCCTCTCGAAGAAAAAAGAAATCTCAGGCAGAAAGTTCCTGCGCCTCGCTCAGGCAGAAAGTTCCTGCACCTCACTCAGGCAGAAAGTTCCTGTGCCTCGCTCAGGCAGAAAGTTCCTGTGCCTCGCTCAGGCAGAAAGTTCCTGTGCCTCGCTCAGGCAGAAAGTTCCTGTGCCTCGCTCAGGCAGAAAGTTCCTGTGCCTCGCTCAGGCAGAAAGTTCCTGTGCCTCGCTCAGGCAGAAAGTTCCTGCGCCTCGCTCAGGCAGAAAGTTCCTGTGCCTCGCTCAGGCAGAACGTTCCTGCGCCTCGCTCAGGCAGAAAGTTCCGGCTCCTCGGTGCAGAGACTCTGAAAATGGCACTCGTCCAAATCTGCTCTGCATGGAAAAACTACCTCCTTTAGTACGAGCTGACTGTGAAACCATTATACAAGCGCACAGCTAGGTTAAATTACAAGTGCATAACATAATTTACAAGCACAAAACTATATTTATGTGTGAAAAAAAATCTTCTTTACAAGTGCACAACTCAATTTACAAACACAAAACACAATTTGTTTTTACAACTCAGTTACATTACGAGTGCAAGCTTTTCTTTATTTTCTGGATTTCTGGATCCTGGAAATGTTATGTTACAGTAACGTTACAGCCAAAGTGACATGTTCAATTTGTACGTGTAAAAAGACTGACTCACACTCATAATGGGTAAACCATTTTCTCTGTCTTGACCAATCAGTGCCGTCTTCTCCATAGCGTTTCATATTCTCACTATTAGGTGAAAAAAGGATATCGTTGGCTTGATTGGTCTGTCAATAAACACGCGTCGAAGCCAGAGCCACAGAGAACGTGTGAACAATTCCATCAATTTGTACACAATACTGAGTTTTGCCATGCATGGAAAAATTTCCTCCTTTAGTACAAGCCGGCCCTCACAGCGACTAGATCATTATATTCCTGTAATTTCACGGAGGAGATTGAACATAACCAGAGATTTATCCTCATACTGTAAACAACCGTCTCAAAATGAAACCACAAAACAGCCTCTTCATTATCGCAGTAATGACTTCATGAACTATTCTAATGAGAAATGAGAAACTATTAGAGATCAGATCTCCCTGATGTACTCTGGTCCTGACACCGTGGTGAAACGCCCAGCACGGCGATACCACAGGACAGCGCTCCGATTGCATCACTGCGCTCCTCCAATCCACAGCGTCAAGCAGATGACCTCACCAAATCAGATTATAACCTCAAAACCAACCGCAGGCCTGCTCAATTCAATCCCAAAATAACGGGTAAAGACCGTATCCCTGTGCTTGGCCAGCCCATACTACAAATCAATAATGTCTCTCTGTCGTCAGGAGATGGCTGTCATTAAGCCAGCAATCGAGAAACTTCAACTCGGTCCAGAGCATCTCAAAAATACAGGCTTAATTCAAACCTCCGGATCCTCCCTGAAAAACTAGAGAAAGCTAATGTTCAGCAACTCAGTGTCTGTTCAAACCGTATCCTTGAAATTTTCCAGTCAGGATACACAGTGTGTCCTGACATGAAGTGAATCAGAAACTGGTCCTGTCAAAGTTATATGAATCAGAAACTGGTCCTTCCTGGAAAAGTTATAAATGATTCAGTGCCGTTTCCCTGCCTCTCTGTGTCTGTGTTTGAGCCTCCTCACCCTAGTGCAGCGTTTGACACTGTTGATCCTCAGAGTCTTCCTCACCCTAGAGCAGCGTTTGACACTGTTGATCCTAAGAGTCTTCCTCACTCTAGAGCAGCGTTTGACGCTGTTGATCCTCAGAGTCTTCCTCACCCTAGAGCAGCGTTTGACACTGTTGATCCTCAGAGTCTTCCTCACCCTAGTGCAGCGTTTGACGCTGTTGATCCTCAGAGTCTTCCTCACCCGAGAGCAGCGTTTGACACTGTTGATCCTCAGAGTCTTCCTCACCCTAGAGCAGCGTTTGACGCTGTTGATCCTCAGAGTCTTCCTCACCCTAGAGCAGCGTTTGACACTGTTGATTCTCAGAGTCTATCGGGCAGACTCCTGAACGACAGGGACAGGCACTCTCTTGGTTTAAATCATACCCATTTTGAAACCCAATGCATTCAATTGAATGACACATTTTCTGATCTCTCAAAGTTGTAATATGGTGTCCCACAGGGGCCAGTGTTAGGACCGCTTCTCTTACTGTCACCCCTGTTCCCCCTCCTCAGGGGCTTCATGCCTTCCTCATGCCTCTGGGTTCTCTGTCTCTGTGGGGTTCTCTGTCTCTGTGGGGTTCTCTGTCTCTGTGGGGTTCTCTGTCTCTGTGGGGTTCTCTCACCTCATAGTTCTGCTTCCATAGTGAACTCCTGGTGGCGGCCATCTTGCCCACTCTACTTGTTGTCTCTGTGTTCTCTCCCGGTATCTCCTCCCTAACTCAATGTATCTGTTGTCTGTCCCCCTGGAAACCTGCTGTCTGCGCCTCATATCCCCACCGCTCCAGCCTGACCCCTGACCCCTTCCGCCTTCCAGATGCTTCTGCAACATTCAATTCAGTTCTATTCAATTGTATGTGTATTGATCTTTTCACAGAGAATTTTCACACAACGATGCTTTACAGAGTAAACAGAAGGGAAGAAAAATGGGAAATATCAGCTCTCAATACCATATGACTCCAGAAGAGGAGAAAAACCTTCAAACAATGCCGAGAAAAAAACTCCCCGGTGAGAAGAAATCAGGAGAGAAACCTGCTGTGTGTGTGTGTGTGTGTGTGTGTGTTGTGTGTGTGTGTGTGTTGTGTGTATTTCAGTAACACTGTGCAAGGGACGGACTGGCTTTGTATTTGTGAAGCCACACGCTCTCTCCCTGGCTGAGTCTGTTTCCTTTTCAAGCTCTCCTCCTTTCTTCCTGTGCACTGTGGGGGTTTAGGCCAGGGTAAACCGTGAAGTTTGTTCAAACAAGTCTTTTGTAAAATGCACTATATCGCTGTAAAAATGGCATTTATATTGATTGAGGTATGTGGGGGAGAGCATACCCTGTGTGAGAGAGCACACCCTGTGCCTTTATGTGTAACTACATTAAAAAAACCTAATGTGCAAAATACTCAAGTCCTGTTTTCACATCATGTTCTGGCACTTTGCTCAGAGGGAAATGTTTTCAGCAAAGTGAAAAATAAAGTTCTTTTGCATCTCAGTTTTTCCAAAACACTTTGATATACACGATAAACTGTCTACTGATGAAAAAAGAGACATTCTCTTTTTCTCTTCATATTTATTCTGTTTTTTGTTTTTTTTTGTTTTTGTTGTCACTCTTCCGTTGTCACAAATATCCCTTTTTTCATTGTTCATTTTGGGACGCTGTTCTGGGACCTTGACAACAAGGGAACATTCATCTGCTCCTTATGTGTTCAAGGGCAGGATAGGATCGGTTCAGGAGACCGCACACACACACACACGCATACACGCACACACGCACACGCACGCACACACACACACATACACACATGCACATACACACACACACGCGCACACACACACGCACACACACACACACACACGCACACACACACTCACACACACACACACACACTCACACACACACACACACACTCACACGCACATGCACACACAC
>NC_083760.1:94947662-94955162 GCF_963514075.1 Conger conger | reverse complement strand
TGTCTGTAGAAGCTACTACGACCTTCGGAATGACCGTACTGTACGTCGCTTTGGACAAGAGCGTCTGCTAAATAACTGCGCTGTGTTTTCAGGATTTACGGCACGTCAGGCATCCGTCCGGTCTGAGGTGGAAACGCACCTGTCACTACCTGGCTCTGGAACTCCCAGAGTGCCCTGGGGCCATCCATCAGCGCTCCGGTTCAATGCCACGCGTCTTCATACACACCCAGAAACCCTGACGGATGGGTGTGTGCACGGACAGGCAGCCTGTAAAACCTGTCCCAGCTCCGTCAGCCTCACCAACATCACTCATAGGCCGGACTGCCGCTGTCAATCAAACACACCTGGCGAGGTAGCACACAGCCCTCTGGCGCCCAGTAACACCCGCTAAATAAGCTGATATAGCGCGGCTAATCTTTAATGATCAGCATGCCTGTGGGTGCTGGGATGCTGCAGGAAGGACCTGGCTGCAGGAAGGACCCGGCTGCAGGAAGGACAGCTGCAGGAAGGACCCGGCTGCAGGAAGGACCCGGCTGCAGGAAGGACATGGCTGCAGGAAGGACAGCTGCAGGAAGGACCCGGCTGCAGGAAGGACCTGGCTGCAGTAAGGACATGGCTGCAGGAAGGACCCGGCTGCAGGAAGGACCCGGCTGCAGGAAGGACCCGGCTGCAGGAAGGACAGCTGCAGGAAGGACAGCTGCAGGAAGGACCCGGCTGCAGGAAGGACCCGGCTGCAGGAAGGACCCGGCTGCAGGAAGGACATGGCTGCAGGAAGGACCCGGCTGCAGGAAGGACCCGGCTGCAGGAAGGACCCGGCTGCAGGAAGGACAGCTGCAGGAAGGACCTGGCTGCAGGAAGGACAGCTGCAGGAAGGACCTGGCTGCAGGAAGGACAGCTGCAGGAAGGACAGCTGCAGGAAGGACCCGGCTGCAGGAAGGACCCGGCTGCAGGAAGGACCCGGCTGCAGGAAGGACCTGGCTGCAGGAAGGACCCGGCTGCAGGAAGGACCCAGCTGCAGGAAGGACCCGGCTGCAGGAAGGACCCGGCTGCAGGAAGGACAGCTGCAGGAAGGACCTGGCTGCAGGAAGGACAGCTGCAGGAAGGACCTGGCTGCAGGAAGGACAGCTGCAGGAAGGACCCGGCTGCAGGAAGGACCCGGCTGCAGGAAGGACCCGGCTGCAGGAAGGACCCGTCTGCAGGAAGGACCCGGCTGCAGGAAGGACCCGTCTGCAGGAAGGAACCGGCTGCAGGAAGGACATGGCTGCAGGAAGGACATGGCTGCAGGAAGGACATGGCTGTCAGTGCTTCCAGCATGGCCAGCACGAGGGGCGGAGAAATGGCGCTCCGTGATTGAGCGGGTCTTCCGGTCTGTGAGAGCGCAGGATTACATTATCATCACTTAGCAGACGGTCTCGTGCACAGCGAGGAGCCGTAGAGGAGAACATCCGTCTGACTCTCAGGAACACAAAAATGTGCTATCAGCAAGAAGGTACAGAGGCCCATGTATAATCGATACGGGGAGCGTCAGCCTAACAAACAACAATTTGTATTATTAAAAAAAAAGGAAGTGCCATGAGACAGATAACCTATCTTTATATAACTTTAACTATAGCAGCATTATCCAAAATGAAATCCAACCAAAGAAAGAAAGTGAAAATCTCCAGGGTATCAGGGGAGCCATGGTTTAGGGTTTCTGCTGTTCTGACTGCAGTGGGGAGATGGGCAGGGTTTCTGCTGTTCTGTCTGCAGTGGGGAGATGGGCAGGGTTTCTGCTGTTCTGACTGCAGTGGGGAGATGGGCAGGGTTTCTGCTGTTCTGACTGCAGTGGGGAGATGGGCAGGGTCTCTGCTGTTCTGTCTGCAGTGGGGAGATGGGCAGGGTTTCTGCTGTTCTGACTGCAGTGGGGAGATGGGCAGGGTTTCTGCTGTTCTGACTGCAGTGGGGAGATAGGCAGGGTTTCTGCTGTTCTGACTGCAGTGGGGAGATGGGCAGGGTTTCTGCTGTTCTGACCGCAGTGGGGAGATGGGCAGGGTTTCTGCTGTTCTCACTGCAGTGGGGAGATGAACAGGGTTTTACTCTTGATAGGTATTGAATAGAACTCCAGAGGTCCTTTAACATTAGGAATAGTCCTAGGAGCAGGGTCTCAAGGCCTGCTGTTGGAGAGGCAATGCCAGATGGGCCAGGCATCAGTGGTGTGGGGAGTTCCTCGACAGACAGATCGGCATGAAGTGATGATATAGCATCATTGTCTGCGTTACTGGAAAATATTACACTTCATTTTAAGTTTGTTTTTCTTGTGATTATGTAGCAATAAATACATTTTGAGTGTTGAGTAAACATTCAAAAAATGGGAGGAATTATTATTTTAGAATTGAATGCCAACTTTAATACGTTCTGCAGTTTAAGTGAGCCAGCATCCTGCTAGTCACCAACTGGACTGATTATGGCGTGATTTTCTCCCAGGATGCAGTGCACGACTTCAGAGGTGTAGAGTGCAGACCTTCCACCTGAATATAAAGTCTAACCACGGGAACAGATGTTCATGCAAAATTACTCTGGAGAATATTTCTTATCTTACTGAAAGTGTGAGCTGCTTGATAAATGTGTCTTACTCTACTCTAAGCGAAGAGTGATTACACTCCTACGTAAGCTCTCAAGAGGTTTATTAAGTGTCGTTTTTAAGATGTTCGACGAGTAGGAGCACTGATGGAAGAGGAAGGGCCCATCCGCACCAAGAACGAGGACTACAACAACAACTACAAATATGACATTTAAAAACCGTCCTAACTGAAGTGGGGTCCACACCGCAACTAGAACAACAACGACAGTGACAAGCGATATCCTGGGGATCGCTTTCAGAACTGATTTTTTTTCCCAGCTGCATGAACCGTAGAAGCACTGGCAGGCAATCAAAACCCCAACAAGGCCACGTGCAAACTGGCAGATGCCGTAGGCGAGACACCATCTGCAGAACGTCATCGCTCATCAGCGTGCATGCTTACATGGGTATAGGTGCAGTTCGTCCTGTGGACGGGCCTTTACAGTAGTCCAGACGGGAGGTGGCCAACACCTGGACTAAGAGCTGGGTTGAGTAGGTGCTGAGGAAGGGGTGGATTCTCGGGGTGTTGTAGGGGAAGATTAGACCCTGGACAAACTGCTGTGGTGTTCCCACAGAGAGACACGTTCTCTGACTCAGAGAGGTTTTGTTGTCCCGTAGAACTCCACGCTGATGAAGACAATAACCCCAGGATGAAGGATGACGAAAGGAACCACAGCGTGGGTTTTCTTTCTCCCAACGCACCAATTAAGAAACAACTGCGCCTGTTTTAGCGGGAGGTCTTCTTTTCATCGAAGCGTTTCAGACTCGGCTTGTTGTTATTTTGTTGTTTTATCTCAGAAGAGGATCCGACACTCCGGAGTCGCTCTGAAGCTGCGTGTAGCACACAGCATCGCCTGCAAGCCTGAGAGCAACACCACTGCAACTGAACTCCCTCTGAGCCCACACCCCGGGCACCCAACACCGCCTCCTCCATAACACCCCATAACTCCCCCTCTCCTCCACAACACCCCCTCCCCTCTCCTCCATAACACCCCATAACTCCCCCTCTCCTCCATAACACCCAATAACACCCCCTCCCCTCTCCTCCATAACACCCAATAACACCCCCTCCCTCCTCCATAACACCCAATAACACCCCCTCCCCTCTCCTCCATAACACCCCATAACTCCCCCTCTCCTCCATAACACCCAATAACACCCCCTCCCCTCTCCTCCATAACACCCCCTCCCTCCTCCATAACACTCCCAACCCTCCTCCATTACATTATTGGCATTTGGCAGACACTCTTATCCAGAGCGACATACAGTTGATTAAACTAAGCAGGAGACAATCCTCTCCTGGAGCAATGCAGGGTTAAGGGCCTTGCTCAAGGGCCCAACGGTTGTGCTGATCTTATTGTGGCTACTCCGGGGATCGAACCACAGACCTTGCGGGTCCCAGTCATTTACCTTAACCACTACTCTGCAGACCGCCCTACAACACCCCTCCCTCCTCCCACACAGGGAGGGGGGGGGGGGGGGGGCACTGTGGTATGGTGGGGTTTGCTTTGGGGACAGGGGTGGTGCTTTTACACAACAGCCACCTGCTGTGAACATCAACACCCCAGCACACCGACTCAGAACCAACAGAACCAACAAGCTCTGCTTCAGAAGAGACACACTGATCACACACTGCAGCTCAGAGTATTACAAGCAGAATTGTGAGTGTGTGTGTGTGTGTGTGTGTGTGTGTGTGTGGATGAATGTGTCTGTGGGTGTGTGTGTGTGTGTGTGTGGGTGAATGTGTCTGTGTGTGTGTGTGGGGGCAGGTGTGTGTGTGTGTGGGTGTGCGTTGCATGGTGAGCTGGCTTACAAGAATGAGACTACAGGTTGTAATCTGAACCAGACAATATTTGTTGCAGTTTATCTTCAGAATAGTCTCATAGTTGAATCTCCCTCACAAACACACTCACACACACGAGTCCAGGAGCAGAAATAAAACAGGCAGTGGCGCATTGCTGCATCTGCAGCAGATCAGTCACCATTACTGTGGTTTCAGCACAAGCAGGTTCAATTCACCAGGTCACCATGGTTTCATTTCACAAGGTCACCATGTTTTCTTTAGACACAAACAGACCAGCACCTTCTACAGGTAAATAAACATTCATCAGAGAGAGAAGGCCAAGTAACTACACATATTAATATTATTGTTTTGTTATGATTATGATTATGATTATGATTATTATGAGAAACCTAACTTATGCCTAAGGTCAATGACTGGGATCCAGAAGGTTGGTAGTTCACGCCCCAGGGTAGCCACGATAAGACCTACCCAGCTTTTGGGCCCTTTGAAAAAGGCCCAAAATTTATCCAGGGGGGGATTGTCCCCTGCTCAGTCTAATCAACTCTAAGTTACTTTGGATGAAGGCATCTGTTCAACAGCTCGTTATTATGATTGTTATTGTTGTCATTGTTATGCATTTGCTGATAGCGCAGCTTTCTCAGCCGGGCCCAGGCTGCTAAATCAGTATCAGGCTGCTGACGGCCTGCCAGCTGCCTCCGGCCGGCTCGGTAATTGTGATGGCTCTGTCATGGCTTGCCCAGCCTTAATGGCTGCATTAGGGGGCTGTAAGGAGCCTCCACGGCAATGGTTATCGCACTTTCCCCACCGTGTTATGGCCTGAGAGAGACCCCTAAGAGCAGGGAGTGTGTGCGTGTGTGTGTGTGTGTGTGTGTGTGGTCAGCAGGTCAGCCAATCAAGTGCTTCAGACAGCCCTCTCCTTCACCTTCCCGACAACCGCAACGCCCGCCCCGCGACACAAACTGACCCCACCGGTGACATCACCGCCAGACGCACCAGCCTCTATTTATGGCACCACTGGAGGAACCGCAGGATGACCGTGCGGCCTTTTGTGCGCGGTATCTGCTGAACGCAGTCTCTGTTCAGTGATCTATGTGAGTGTGTTCTGGGTGAGAGTGGACAGTGTTTAATGCAGGTGTATAACCCCTGTGTTTAATGCAGGTGTATAACCCCTGTGTTTAATGCAGGTGTATAACCCCTGTGTCTAATGCAGGTGTATAACCCCTGTGTTTAATGCAGGTGTATAACCCCTGTGTTTAATGAAGGTGTATAACCCCTGTGTTTAATGCAGGTGTATAACCCCTGTGTTTAATGCAGGTGTATAACCCCTGTGTTTAATGCAGGTGTATAACCCCTGTGTTTAATGCAGGTGTATAACCCCTGTGTTTAATGCAGGTGTATAACCCCTGTGTTTAATGCAGGTGTATAACCCCTGTGTTTAATGCAGGTGTATAACCCCTGTGTTTAATGAAGGCGTATAACCCCTGTGTTTAATGAAGGTGTATAACCCCTGTGTTTAATGCAGGTGTATAACCCCTGTGTTTAATGCAGGTGTATAACCCCTGTGTTTAATGCAGGTGTATAACCCCTGTGTTTAATGTAGGTGTATAACCCCTGTGTTTAATACAGGTGTATAACCCCTGTGTCTCACAAGTGAACTCTCAGGCTCATTACATCACTGCAGTGTGTCTGGAGAGTACAGGACCGTACAGAGGCAGCTACTGTTAATTAACCCCGAACCTCGAACCCCTAACCCTAATGCTAACCCTAACCCCTAACCCTAATCCTAACCCCTAACCCTAACCCTAATGCTAACCCTAATGCTAACCCTAACCCCTAACCCTAATGCTAACTCCCCAGCATTGGACAGTTCATGCGCAGCTGATGCAGGAGGGCAGAACACAACACCTCCACATAGAGAAACATCCACTTTTATTTTAATGTGCTGTTGAGAGATCGCAAATATTTATTGTTTATTCTTGCCACAAATTGCCATAATTAATTAATGTGCCATATACAGACAGGCTAAGTAGAAATATTTGTTTTCATTACTTCATTACAAATAACCGCCCCTGCTGAATACAGATAAGCAGGGTGAAAATATTTGTTATCGGCGTTATAAATAAAGTTATAAATAACGTTATAAATAACGTTCCCAGCGGTATGTGGGCGGGGCCAGGGGCTATGCAGCCCCAGGTCAGCTCAACCAATCGCAGGACCCAATTACAGGAGCAAGAATTACACTAATAATACGGAAACAAACAACACCGCCGTCGCCCACAGGAAACTGCATATTATCACTGCTCTCTTTCTTTCTCCTCCCGAAGGAATGTGACATTCTCTCCTTCCAAACACCCCTCCCTCATCTTCCCCCCTTCCCCTGCTTCTGAGAGCGAGATTACAGCTGCCACACACACACTCACACACACACACACACACATACACTCACACACACACACACACACATATACTCACACACTCACACACACACATACACTCACACACACACACACACACACTCAGACACACACATACACACATACACACAAACACACACACAAACACATACAGACACACACATATACTCACACACTCACACACTCACACACACACATACACTCACACACACACACACACACACACACACACACACACACACATACACTCACACACACACACACACACACATACTCACACACACACATACACACATACACGCAAACACACACACAAACACATACACACACTCACACACACACATACTCAAACACACACTCACACATATACACACATACACACACACACACACACACACACACACACACATACACACAAACACATACATACGCCCTTAACCCTGAATTGCTTCAGGGGGGATTGGCCCCTGCTTAGTCCAATCAAATGTAAGTGGCTTTGGATAAGCTCATCAGGTAAAAAAAAAAAAAAGAATAATCACATACTTCCAATTTTACAACATCATGGTATTTCCAACATCCTCACAAGAGTCTCTTGCTTGAAGCTACTGTTATAACACGCTCACAAACAGAAGAGAGTCTTGGCTGTATTGCCGGACGTTATTTATCCGCGGCTCAATTTTAGG
>NC_083760.1:94935642-94947462 GCF_963514075.1 Conger conger | reverse complement strand
ATGCCAAGTGCTGGGAGCAGAGCAGGGCTGGGAGCAGAGCAGAGCTGGGAGCAGAGGAGTGCAGAGAGCAGAGCAGAGCAGAGCAGGGCTGGAGCAGAGCAGAGCTGGGAGCAGAGAGTGCAGAGAGCAGAGCAGAGCAGAGCAGGCTGGCTGGAGCAGAGCAGAGCAGAGCAGGGCTGGGAGCAGAGGAGAGCTGAGGAGTGCTGGAGCAGAGGAGTGCAGAGAGCAGAGGAGTGCTGGGAGCAGAGCAGGGCAGAGCAGGGCTGGGAGCAGAGCAGGGCAGAGCAGGGCTGGGAGCAGAGCAGGGCAGAGCAGGGCTTGGGAGCAGAGCAGGGCAGAGCAGGGCTTGGGAGCAGAGCAGGGCTTGGAGCAGAGCAGTGCTCCACCGGTGAGCTGGACCTGGGACCTGCGCACAGCATAGTCCCCCCGCACCAAGACACGCTAACAAACTGCCCTCAGCAACAACACCTATTAGCACATAAACCTCAGCATCAAAAAATGTTTTTATCCTGGAGAAATCCGAGGAGGACGTGTTCTCTTTTGCTCTGGGAGAAAATGCCAGTAACATCAGCAAGTGGGGAGAGGGAGAGAGAACAGGGGTAAAGCCCCTGGAACAGGGCCTTGCTCAAGGGCCCAACGGCAGGGTTTTCTTTTTTCATTTAGGGCCCCGACTTTATCTACAGTTGCCAGTCAAACACCCTCCCGCTCGGCGACTCTGCTGTCAAAACAGAGCAAACACACATCAACGCTTTCACTATCAGTTCCATCACGGACAAATTAGCCTCAGATATGACACTAATGTAAGACAAATCAAAATCTTCGCTGAAACATACATCACAACTCATCCTGAGCACTGATATCACGCCAACACGAATTATCCTCAGTGCTAACACCTAGAAAGAAAAACCACGACAGGCCAAAAACAAGCAAGATCAAATGAGTCAGCCAGTACCATCACACAACAACCTGCACACCATCACACACTGGGAACAAGTACCATCACACAACAACCTGCACACCATCACACACTGGAAACAAGTACCATCACACAACAACCTGCACACCATCACACACTGGGAACCAGTACCATCACACAACAACCTGCACACCATCACACACTGGGAACCAGTACCATCACACAACAACCTGCACACCATCACACACTGGGAACCAGTACCATCACACAACAACCTGCACACCATCACACACTGGGAACCAGTACCATCACACAACAACCTGCACACCATCACACACTGGGAACCAGTACCATCACACAACAACCTGCACACCATCACACACTGGGAACCAGTACCATCACACAACAACCTGCACACCATCACACACTGGGAACCAGTACCATCACACAACAACCTGCACACCATCACACACTGGGAACCAGTACCATCACACAACAACCTGCACACCATCACACACTGGGAACCAGTACCATCACACAACAACCTGCACACCATCACACACTGGGAACCAGTACCATCACACAACAACCTGCACACCATCACACACTGGGAACCAGTACCATCACACAACAACCTGCACACCATCACACACTGGGAACCAGTACCATCACACAACAACCTGCACACCATCACACACTGGGAAACGCAAACAAAAGCAGAGTAGTAGGTACGGGTCTTGTCCATCTTCATGTTCTAGTTCTTTACCATAATTCTTGTAATCATGTCCCCAAAAATATCTTTCCAATAAGATTACACGTGATGGGTGATGGAATTCATCAGGCAAAAATTTGGAAAGGGGCACGTTAAAACATGCCGCTTTTGGTATGAATTTTCAAAAAAAAAAAAAAGGTGAAATTTGTTCCAACAGCCCTGCACTCCAGCTCAGTCTGTCACAGCCTTGCACTCTAGCTCAGTCTGCAGTATAGACATGAAATAAAAACAGGCTACTCTCCTAATCCACACACTGAATTCACTCTGCTGCACTGAGACATACTGTACCCTGCATCCCCATCGTATAGCTCTTTCAGCGTACATCTTCATCTTCATCTTGACGTTTAAGCTCTTTATCAACTCCTGCAATCACGCCTCATTTCTCATTAATGACATGCCATAACTTCACTGACTTGACCATTTCCCATCCGCTGCGCCCAGGATACGGATAACTGATTCTGTACGTGAATTGCGCCTTATCTCACCTGTTCCATAGCTGTTCGATTTCCTTTTTGTTATGCACTTATCCTTCATCACTTTGAATAAAAGTGTCTGTAATGTAATGTTCTGGCCCTGACACATTAACATACCACAGCAGACCACCTGAACATATATTCTAAAACCTAGAAAAGACTCAACTGGCACAGCCCAGGGCTAGAGACAGGCAATCACAAGGAGGTCCAGAGAGAACACACAGAGAGAAAACTGCTTTCTCTGTCTAAACCTGAGTACCGTAGAGACAAGGCAATGCTCTTCCCAGAACTATAAAAATAAGAATAATACCTGTCAAAAAACTTTTCCAAAGCCTGCCAGAAAATACTTATCCTCAATTTATGTGGCTGTTGTAGTTTTTGCTGATATCGTTGCTGTTATTGTTTGGATCTTTGACCCTCCGTACTGACAACACCTTATATACGGTTCAAGTATTTCAACAGTAACACAATTTTAGTTTTCTGCCCCGTACTCCAGCACATTTTTGTATATGAAATTAATTATTCTATGGGGGCAAAAGTAATCGGACATTTGTCAATTGGCTGCTCAGCTGTTTCTGTGCCAGGTGTGTGTGTTTTGCATCATTACCCCATGCCCAGGAAAGCTAACAAAAGCTCTAGAGTTGATTCTAGGTGTGGCAGTTTGCCTTTGGAGTCTGAGTCTGCCGTCGTCTCTCAACATGAGGAGCAGACAGGTGTCGATGGCAGAAAGCAGGGGGTGGTAAAGCCGGAATGAATCGACCAGAGACCCAAAACATTGGATTTGTCAAACTGTTTTGGCGCACTGTTTGGAAACAGACAGTGATGAGCTCAGCTAAGGACCGTGTAGACCACAGAAGATCACTTTCAGCGGATGACTGAAGAACGCTTTCCATCGAGAAGAATAGCCCATTTTCAACAGTCAGAAAACCAAGAAGGCAGGCGCAGATACGCCAACGACTGCAATAAAGAGACGACCGATTCTGTACTTAAGCAGAGACACCATGTACAGCCACAAACTGAATTTAGGGAGGGAACAAGATGAACTTTTCAAAGCCTTTTAAGCGAGCGCTAATGAGCATAAACGCACGTCTGAAATCTAATACCAAACGGGAACGAAAAAAAAAAAAAAAAAAACCCCAAAAAAAGCATAAACAGAGCGTATCTCCGTTTCACACGGCAGCCTGCCGCGGTTAATGAGCGCCCGATAGCGGTAAAGCCGCGAGCGTAATCTCCCCTTCGTTAGCCGCGCTAAGCCCGCGCAGGCCTGCGACGCGCCTCGCGTTAAACAATGGCGCTCCGCTCAGCGCTCCACAGCCGCCATTGTCCCGGGATAGCGATAGCCCGGCTTTCAGGAGCCGATAGCTCGCCAAACTCGGCTCCGTGACGGAGACGAAACGGCACAAACACTTCACACTTCCGCGTTTAGCGCGCGGGGTAATCCGCAGCACGGAGGGGAATGGCAGCGGTGGACCCCGTTCGCTAACCACTCCACTGCGCTACGCCAACGTTCCTCTGGATGCACTCTCCTCTGACGGAGAGATGCGGTTTTACGGGTCGCGTCAGGTGACTTGTGATGGGCTACTGATTGGCACAGCATGCGTAAGAGTGGTCGGCTCTGTCTGTGTGACGGTTCTCCAAAAGAAGAAGAAGAAGAAGAAGTGACACACGAATAAAACTGATTTGATGATATATTTCTATAACACCTCCAGCCACGGTCTGTCTCTGCGTGAACGTCTGTCACCAGGATAGGATGAGTCACTGTTTTTCACTTTTTTGCTGGGTTTATTCTTTGTTCTTTAGAATTGTTCTTTTACCTCCTTAGCTCCCGTGGTGCTCCAGTTAAAATTGTGTTTTGAAAGTGTGTTAAGCTGGAGCAGGGCTGCCCAACCCTGTCCCTGGAGATCTACCATCCTGTAGGTTTTCACTCCAACCCTAACAAAGCACACCTCGTTCAACAGCTAGAGCAGGGCTGCCCAACCCTGTTCCTGGAGATCTACTGTCCTGTACACATTCACTCCAACCCTAACAAAGCACACCTCATTCAACTGCTCCATATCTCATTGAGCTGCTAATTAGCAGAATTAAGTGTACCAAATTAGCGCTAAATACAGGAGGGTAGAACACGTCTCCATGAACATGTTTGGGTGCCACTGAGCTAGGGTGTTTGCAGGAGTTCAGGTAGCAGTCGGCAGTCACCGTGTACACCAGTTTCAGTAGATGAACTATGTTTTGTTTGCTGATGAGACTAGCTGTTAGTGTGTACTCACTGCTAACATATCTCAGCCTCAGCTTTGCTACTGTAGAAGCAGCCGCCTCATTGGGCGCAGCCTCATTGGGCGGAGCCTCATTGGGCGGAGCCTCATTGGGCGCAGCCTCATTGGGCGCAGCCTCATTGGGCGCAGCCCTCATTGGGCGGAGCCTCATTGGGCGCAGCCTCATTGGGCGCAGCCCTCATTGGGCGCAGCCTCATCGGGCGCAGCCTCATTGGGCGCAGCCCTCATTGGGCGCAGCCTCATTGGGCGCAGCCTCATTGGGCGGAGCCTCATTGGGCGCAGCCCTCATTGGGCGCAGCCTCATTGGGCGCAGCCTCATTGGGCGGAGACTTGGGAAGACCACAGCACTGGTCAGCTCATTGAGATCACTTTCTATTTTCATTTTCAATGCATTTAAACCACTGTATCATATCATACCACGTTTGATGTCTATTGCTGTTCTCTACTTCTCTGTTCAGTTCTAGCACTGTATCAACCCTCATCCATCCCCCGTAGATCTCCCTAAACACAATACTATCCCGCGTAGATCTCCCAATACGCAGTCCATCACAGACAGAGGGTTATGAAGCTGTCAGTCAGTGGAGCACAGCGGCTGAGTTTGTCTCAGCATTGGCAGGGTCCGCCTCATCAGGGCCCTGTGTCTAACCTCCTCCGGGCCAATACATCTCCCCACACTCTGTCCATCGCGCTGGGAGAGTTATTGGGCTTGTCAGTCAGCGGTGCAGAAAGAGTTCACATCTGAGCGAACGCTTCCTTCCTGTCTCGACGTTTCCTCCTCCTCCTCCTCCTCACTGAAACACAGAGCACCCCAGAGAACACCTCACTGAAACACAGAGCACCCCAGAGAACACCTCACTGAAACACAGAGCACCCCAGAGAACAGGCACAGCTCGAGAGCGCGGGACAGTGATCATCAAATGAATGACGGTCTTAACCGCGGCCTGGATGAGACCTGCTGGTTTTCCACCCGCCTTCACCCAGGAGTCAGGCGTGATCTGCTCAATCAGTCGCACTAATTGTTCAGTTAATAATCCTTAACAGCTAGAGAACTTATTGAACTGCTACTTAGCAGAATCAGGTGTGCCGGTTTAGGGTACCTACAGGATACAGGAAAGTAGATCTCCGGGATAAGGGTTGGGCGGACTCCCCGGGGGAGAGGAACACCTTCACACCTCTCACCTAAGTGCACATTTACTGTTCCTCCATTTTCACTCTCCTTTTGAACTCTCCACTCTCACGGTAACCCACTCTGGCCCTCTTCACAGCCAGTTCTTCAGTGCTCTTCCTTGGTCCACTTGACCAACCCTCCGCAAGAGCTGGACACCCTTCAAAGCACTTTTAGGAGTGCTTAGAAGGGTGTCCTTTGAAGAGGAGTTCCCCTATTTCTTTTCTATCCACTTTCATCTCTCCCTTCCTGCATCCCACCCGACCCACAAAGCTGGGGATAGCCTCGACGTGACCTTTTCTAGAACCTTCTCCGCAGGTAACCGCAGTGACCATCACTCAATTTCCCTCTGAATCCTCCTCTGACCCAGCCTCACTCAAGGCAATCTGTGCACTCTCTCTCTCCTCCTCCTCGTTCTCTCTCTTCCTCCCTCTCGCTCTCCTCTGTCCTCCCACTCTCTCCTCTCCTCCTCCTCGTTCTCTCTCTTCCTCCCTCTCTCTCTCCTCTGTCCTCCTACTCTCTCCTCTCCTCCTCCTCGTTCTCTCTCTTCCTCCCTCTCGCTCTCCTCTGTCCTCCCACTCTCTCCTCTCCTCCTCCTATCTCTTCTTCTATCTTCCTCTCTCTCCTCCTTTCTCCCATTCTCTCCTCTCCTCCTCCTCCTTCTCTCTCTTCTTCTATCTTCCTCTCTCTCCTCCTTTCTCCCACTGTCTCTCCTCTCCTCCTCTTTCTCTCTCTTCCTCCCTCTCTTGCTCTTCCTCTCTCTCCTCCTTTTTCCCACTGTCTCTCCTCTCCTCCTCTTTCTCTCTCTTCCTCCCTCTCTCTCTCCTCTGTCCTCCCACTCTCTCCTTCTCCTCCTCCCTCTCTCTCTCTCTTCCTCTCTCTCCTTCCTCCATCTTCCTCTCTCTCTCTCTCTCACCATAATTGTGTTTTGTTTCTTCAATAATTTTAGCGTTTACTGTATGTGGTTGTTGCCTAAGGGCTAGTGACACTATGCATACTTTAAAATATGTCCTACAAAATCAATCAATCTTCTCCCCCTACTCTCTTCTCCTCTGCCTGACTCATCTCTCTCTCCCTCGCTCTCTCTCTCTCTCTCTCCTCTCCTCCTCCCCCTCTCCCTCTCCCTCTCTCTCTCCACCAGCTCTGCCACTCTCGCGCGTCTCTCTGCCTTGTAATCCTCCCCCCCCCCCCTGTCCTCCAGTCTAGCCCCCGCCTGCCCCCCGCCTGCCCCCCACCTGCCCCCGTCCTGCCCCCGTCCTGCCCCCCGCCTGCCCCCCACCTGCCCCCGTCCTGCCCCTCGCCTTCCCCCGTCCAGCCCCTCGCCTGTGGGAGAGCTGGAGAAATGAGCGTCCCCGTCTCCTCCCCGCTGGGAGAAGGACAGGCAGACGTGGCGTGTGGGATGACCTCTCCCCTCCGGCGTGCGGAGGTTCTGCGGGTCTGGCTGTGATTGACGAGCGGATCGGGGCAGTCGGGTCTGGAGGCTCTGGGGCTCGACGGGACGCGGGGGAACCTGCACTTAAGCGCAGCTGCTCTTCAGAGGCAGGAGCAGACCCAGACCCGGGGGCCGCCTGCAGATCCATTTTAACACGACGTCTTCCCTCGGCAGTCTGCCCTCGAGTGCGCCGCCGTGAGAACGACTGTTTGACGTACAAGCTGAGCTGCTGGCAGAGGTGGAACGCGCAGGGGTCGGAGAGCAAAGATCCTGCAGCGTGTTTCTTCCGCCCGCGAACTGCCGGCTGATTTCACTCATTAGTTATACCTCCCGGCTGGAGAGTTGTACTAATGAGCCAATCCAGGTGACTGAAACAAACTGGGGAGGACTTTCCGTCTCTGAACCTGGGATTGTCCGCCTCCGGCTCCTCGTGATTAGCAGGAGAGAAGGAAACCATGTGAGTTCAGATCCATCTCGACACGCTTTAACATTTTTACACACTCCCTTTCCCCCGACTGAGTCAACTTCACACAGAATCTGACGTACGGCAATTAAACTCAACTGGCACTCTGCAAGGCGGACGGGAAACACACCAAGACAGAACCGAAGGCCCTAACCTCTCCGCTTCACGTGGAGCAGTGCATTGTGGGATTTCCTTTCTTGCTGGAAGCTTGTGCTTTATACCCTCAGTGGGAGAGAGGAGAGCGAGGGAGAGAGGGAGAGAGGGAGAGAGGGAATATAATCGCTCCCTCTCCTTTAGTAAATTGGAACTGAACCCAACTTGTTGTTGCAGCCATTTTTCATGCTGGCATTTTGGGGATTCCCTCCTTGAAGCAGGGGGAGGGAGTGTCATCAGGAAAGTATAAAACTATGAAACAAGTGCTTAAATAAAAACCGCAGAAACACAGCTCGGATACGGCTTCAATATAACCCCAACCAGAGCTCTCGGCAGAACCATAAATCACCCGCACAAAAAAAACACACTGAATTGAACGCCGCAACCACACGGATAAAAAGGAACCGCAAAAGAACATCCGTGACCACTGAGCCAAAACCAAAAACAACTGCACAGTGTAACCCAATATCCACCAAACCCAAACAGAGCCATACCCACAAGAGTCAGAACCGTAGAACCGCACTGCTGAAACGGAGCAGAGGCTGCACAGAGGCAGGCAGGCATCGAGAGTCCACCCGATCGAAAGGCTGCGGGAACCGATGCCTTCTCAGGCACCTTCATCAGGACGATTTTGAAGGCGGCGTGCATGCATCATTCTCTGGGAAGGCTATCCCAGAAGGCTGTGCGCTTAACCTCAGGCTTCTCACTGCCGTTACGAGAGTGTGGGCTGAGAACAGCGGAGGAGTTTCGCCCGGACCTGGTACAGAGCTGGTCCACAAGCGCCAGTACACAGCAAGCTCGATAATTTGCTGTGGCTATGTTTTAAAACTACATTTTTATTATTTAATACGCTAGGATAACGTATTTAATGTTTGTAAGCCTCGGTGAGCTTTCCGTGAATAAGCCAGCTCATTTGCCCAGAATCACGCGTGGCATTAATCACGGTGCTGCTCGGTGACGTCCTCCTGCCGAGACAGAGCGGCTCATTATGTGCTTCCTCAGCACCTCCAGTCTGAAGGACAGAGACTAATCAGCCAGCGAGGCTACGGCCGTCCGCTTGAGACACAGCCAGAATCATACAGAGTCACACAACCACAGAACTGCACTGCGAGAGAGAGGGAGAGGGAGAGAGAGGGAGGGAAAGAGAGAAAGAAGGAGAGAGGGAGAGAGACAAAGAGAACAAAGTGGGCACAGAATGTCCTCCCGGGAGTGCGGCGGTGCGGCGGTGGGCTGAGCGGAGCTGAGACTCAGTCTGCAGTTTGAGCGCAGTATGCAGTGTGCAGTATGCAGTGTGCAGTATGCAGTGTGCAGTGTGCAGTGCGCAGTGTGCAGTGTGCAGTGTGCAGTTTGAGCGCAGAGCTCAGTTTGAGTAGAGAGTGCAGAGGAACAGTTTCTGTGGCAGTGTGACACGCTGGGTAATGAATGCACACTCACCTTTACGAGGAGGGTCCAGCACCCCATTTAACATCCATACTGCTCAGATGTGTCTGTGAGGATGTGTACACACACACACACACACACACACACACACACGCACACGCGCACACACACACACACACACGCACACGCACACGCGCACACACACACACGCACACACGCACGAACGCACACACGCACACAAACGCTCACACGCTCACACGCACACACGCACACACACGCACACACACACACACACACACACACACACTCACGCACACGCACACACTCACGCACACGCACACGCACATGCACACACACACACACACGCACACGCACACGCACACGCACACGCACGCATGTAGGCAGGCAGGCACACATGCACACACACATTTTCAATTACACGCACACACAACAAGACTTTCAATTGCACATGCCCACTCACACAAACACACTTCCAATCACACATAGGTGTGCACACACACTTTCATCTACTTTCACAATCCATCTACCTGAGACTGGTGAAGCCGATCTGATTAAATGAGGAAAACTTAAAGTCTGTCTGTCTGCCTGTCTGTCTGTCTGCCTGTATCTGTCTGCCTGTCTGTCTGCCTGTGTCTGTCTGTCTGCCTGTCTGTATCTTTCTGCCTGCATGCCTGTATACCTGTCTGTCTGTCTGTGTCTTGTCTTTCCAGCACACACAGCAGCAGAAGTGGAGATCTCAGCGTTTCCACAGAGGATGGATAATCACCAGCAACTATGAGAGGCGTAATACCGAAATGACCAACTGTGAGTTAGCACGTTAGCGTAGGAGCCCTCATATGGGAAAATATCTTTTAACACATCAAGTTATTCTGCGCCCACTAAAAACAGTAAGAACTGAACTAGAGACACTGCGAAATGGATATATTCATACTTCCAACAGTAAAAAAGCATATTTTAAAACTGGAGAATTATTCAGCTAGTAAAAGGAACAAACTGAACTGAAATGAAATCAAACTCAAAACCTGGTAATAACATTACATTGCATAATTACATTAATGGCATTTGGCAGACGCTCTTATCCAGAGCGATGTACAGTTGATTAGACTAAACAGGAGACAATCCTCCCCTGGAGCAATGCAGGGTTCAGGGCCTCGCTCAAGGGCCCAGGATTATTATGACATAACTGTCATAATAATCCTGTACTAATGAAGTATATGTAGTACAATATACTATTTATACTACATACCTGCGATATGACAAATTCAGTGTTACTCAGTGAACCAATACTGCACACACATAGACACACACACTCACACATACACACACACATACACTCACACATACACACACACACTCACTCTCACACATACACACACACACACACACTCACACTCTCACACATACACACACACATAGACACACACTCACTCACAGACACACACACTCACTCACACATACACGCACACACATAGACACACTCACACACATACACACACACACATAGACACACTCACACACATACACACACACACATAGACACACTCACACACATACACACACACACATAGACACACTCACTCACACATACACACACACATAGACACACTCACTCACACATGCACGAGCACACATAGAAACACACTCACGCATAGACGCATACATACACATACAGACAGAACCATACACTCACTCTCAAACACAAACACACACACACACACACACACACACACACACACAAGAGACCTGACATCAGCACACCACACTAATTAACTGCTTAGCATTCAGGTGTGTGCCTCTCTGTGAAGTGACAGGAACATGGTGTTCAGGAGACAGTCAGGGACTGTACCTGAGCACTACCTGCCTGGACTGAGCTAATATCTGTCCGTACTGCGTCTCCTAATCAAAGGAGGGGAGGGTGCCGGATATCAGCAGAAGGAGCTTGTCAAACAGCACAGAGAAGAGAAAGCTGCTTTTATCTGTAAGTGTTTGAGCAGCAAGCTGTGTGTGAATGTTAGCGCAGGCTGTGAATGTTAGCGCAGGCTACGAATGTTAGCGCAGGCTGTGAATGTTAGCGCAGGCTGTGAATGTTAGCGCAGACTGTGAATGTTAGCGCAGACTGTGAATGTTAGCGCAGGCTGTGAATGTTAGCGCAGGCTGTGAATGTTAGCGCAGACTGTGAATGTTAGCGCAGGCTACGAATGTTAGCGCAGGCTACGAATGTTAGCGCAGGCTATGAATGTTAGCGCAGGCTGTGAATGTTAGCGCAGGCTGTGAATGTTAGCACAGGCTAGGAGAATAGGAAGCTAAAGAGATGGAGCAAAGAGACACACACACACACTCACAAACACACATATACATACACACATGCACTCACTCACTCACTCACAGACACACGCTCACACTTACACACACACAAACACACACACAGCCATACACAGGTCTGTCAAGCCCCAGCGAGGACTTTCGTTCGGTAAACACTCACACTCACTCACTGACAGTCACACACGCACAGTCACATACACACACACACAAACACACACAGGCATAGCCCCAGATTAAGTGTGTGCCTTTGTGTAGACATTGCGTCTCCCAGCATTCACTGGGGCTCTCTATCCAGAGATGCTCCACGCCTAATGAGGTCCTCGGCTGCGGAATGGTACGGAGACTTAACGAGGCCTAACGAGGCCTAACGAGGATTTTCACAGGTTTTATTTCCATCTGCAAAGTGAGTTTACGGCTCCGTGGAGAATCCCTGAACTAACCACCACAGAA
>NC_083760.1:94903142-94928142 GCF_963514075.1 Conger conger | reverse complement strand
TCTAATTTGTCAGTGGCTGACTTCATTCTGGCCCAACGTGTTCTGTGGGACTGATGGCGGTTGGTCGCAGAGGGTATGGATTCTGTCTCCTCTTGGCTGCATTCGCTGGAGACTGTGTTGTGTTTCCAGGGCCAGAATCATGCTGAGCTAAGCAGGAGGATTATTTTACAGAATAGCATGCTGCTATATGCTTGAACCAATGTTCCCTCGGATTCTAACAAGGACGTCAAGTCCAGCCGACCAGAACGAATCAGCCGCAGAGCGAAACAGAGCCACCTCCGTCTTTCAGCACGCAGGGATTCTGGGTTCGTTCCAATCGCTGATTCCTCTGCTCCTTTCCCTGCTCCTGATCCGGAAATCGATTGAGGTCCACTATTTTTAAGGACAATTGCAACCCCTTAAATGTTTACTTCTAGGAGCTAGAAGTAGACATTGGGAACACCCAATCTTTCCTTTGAGCAGAAAACATGAGCGTATCCTTTCTGGAAGCTTTTTGTGGGGGTTTTTTTTCAGAAAGCCTGACGTATAAATTATCAACCTGTGGATCCACCTCTCCCCGGCTGCCACGTCTGTAACTGACCTGAGGGTCCACCTCTCCCCGGCTGCCACGTCTGTAACTGACCTGTGGGTCCACCTCTCCCTGGCTGCCGCGTCTGTAACTGACGTGGCTTCAAACTGACGTTTGAAGGAGCAAGAACATTCCATTTGCCTAATTCATTTTCTCAACACCCCTATCCTTACTTCTGCTTCTTTCATCTTATCCTAGCCTTCCCCCGATCGGTGGAGCTAGGGGCAAGAAACAGAGAAAATAAAAGAGGCGAGAAATACGGGATTAGAATGAGCCCTCTCTCAACACGAGTGTCACCTTTTAGCAGGAAGTGTTTTTGTGGTAGAACACGTATTCATATCGCCTTTCCGGCCAAAACAGCAAACCTCCCACTCCTATTCACCTCACTGACAATCTGAAAATGCATATTACCTTGGGAAATATAAGGTCACTGTTAGTTGGATTGCTATGTTTAGTTTGTTTTGTTTTACCTGTTATAGCTACTTGGAGAGGTCCTTTGCCCAGAATCCGCCGATTTCCCTTGGCTTTTACCAAGTCAAAGAACGCCAGATAGTCTCACGTCCTCAATTCACACCTGACGGGAATCCAAAAAGCAGTTCCAGAAGCTTCTCTCAGCCTAACTTCCGGATAAATAAAACTCCGAGCACGATTGCAATTGACAGCCTTTTATTTTCGGATAATTGATATGAGGACACTGTTTATACACATTTGTGTTTTTTCTCCGTTTTGTTAACAATAACAATGCAAATTAAAATCGCGCTGTTGCTCTCTCTCTCTCTCTGTAATCAATGTTCTCCATAATTGTAGATGTGCCGTTATTATTTTCCATAACAATAAGCAGTGCATTAGCATTCATTATTGTCTTTTTTTAAATTCAGTCACATTAGTTACCATTTATCAAAAATGTGGGAATACATGTTGGGCTCCGGCGCGAACGCGCGTGCGGCAGACCCGCATCTCCGGCTGTGGCGAGTCTCTGGTGCCGCTCGATGGAAGATCTGTGACACTGCGCGCTCCCGAGGAGACGGAGGAGCGGCGCCGCGATCGCCCCGACGGCAGCGCGCTTCCCAAATAAAGGACGAGTCGAGATCGCGATGCTCGCTGACTCAATTTCTGCTTCCATTAAGATATTTTCCCTCTCTTCCCTTCCTGACGTCTGCTGTTAGATCTCCTCCCCCCCCCCCTCCCCCCCACCACACACACACACACACACACACACATCCCGGGAGGAAGGCTCGACATGTGAGGAACAAGACCTGCGTTGTTGCCTCGGGGAGTGTGAGGGGGCTCGGGCTCTTCCCGCCTTTGTGGCACTGCTCCGCGCGGGCAGGCTTCACGGGGGAGGGCGAATGTCACACACAGCAACGAACTCCCACATCTGACGCTTCCCGTTACTCCACACCCCACTCCCCACTCCCCACACCCCCGCAGACGCCACGGGCGCTGTGCTCACAGACACAGTTTGCACTGTGTGCGTATCGGAACTGCGGGGCGATGCCAGTGGGTATGAAAGTCGTCGGACCTCGTATGAAACAGGGCATAAATGAGCGCGTCTTCAAACAGGCGGCAGGCACCGGGGCGAATCATTTCTAGATAAGCTCAAACGGGATTAGGCTAGTTACACGAGTGCGCTCACCAGGAGCATCTTTTTTAATCACAGACAGAACAAACTGCCCGGACCCTTTCAATCACAGCCGACTTAACGGGAGATCACTGCCGATACGAGTGAGGGGTAGAACTAACGATCTGACACTTTTTAAACCGAGGCATTTAAAACGGTATTGCCGTTGCCATAAAACGCTTATTTCATTTAATATTTATTCCTGTTGATCCACAAAGAAATTCTATTTAACACTGTCTTATTCAAAGCGGCGTACTTTCCTTCGCAAGGACCAGAGCATGCCCACACGGACTGAGATAGCCGTTTTGCTCTGCGAAAGATCAGAAAGGACGGGTGTATTTTCTAACCAAGAATTGAAAGCACACGAATCTCTGAGCGTAGCTGTAGGGACAGCATCTTACTCCGCGGTTCTCCTCACTTCACACATTCTCATCAAATCACGACCCACCAGGCTGCATTACGGTCCACGCCAGACAGGACAACAAGCGTATGCGTATCGGTGGCATTAAAACCGATCGCGGCAAACATTTTCTTAACAGGCTATGAGTCACGATCTGCCAACCGCTGCCAGCTCAAACACACACACACACACACACACACACACACACACACACACACACACACACACACACACACACACACACACACACACACACACACACACCACCGACCACAATTACATGTCAAACACAAGTAAGCTTGGCACTACTGTCTTTCGGTTACTGAAACCTGTCGGGATAGCTACCTCGCCTAACCTCCAGGTTTATATCATTTAAACGTCTCCTTCAAGCACAACATTTAAATCATTAAAATTATCTCTGTGCCCCTTGCAGGAGGTGGAGGACGTAAAGTTTTTTTCATCTCTCTTTTTTTTTAAAACTAGAATTTGTATAATTTAATCAAATTCAATCAAAAGAAGTTTACCAGGACTCACTGATAAACAGAACTATGAAATCAGCATTAGATACACTGCCGCGGGATCTCCCCGGGATCCGTGGGTTTTGTTACAGGGGAAACTTACCATCCGCCGAAGCGGCCAGCAATCCCACGTACAAGAAGAGAAACCAGCTCCGACAGCGCGCGAGTACTCCCACAACCTCCATCAGCGCGACGAGCCCCAGTCCCGCAAGTTTTCCCCTCGCGCAGCGTCGCCCGCATCCGCGCGGCATCCCGGTCCCTCCCGCGCCGACGCAGCTCAACGCGGCTCTCATGGCGAAGCGTCCGGCGAGCACCTTATCAGATGGTTTTCAAAGGAAGATTCACTTTGGGAGAAAAATCCCAACGCAACGGGTCCCTGCTTCCACCGCTGGACTGAACCATCTCATGAGTACCGCGGGGTCGGCCAATTCTATTTCATAAAAAAAAAAAAAAAAAAAAAAAAAAAATCGCATCAAAAAGGGAAACGCTAAGGCTAATTTAATTTATCTCTATAGGGTCCAGGTACATATTCATCCTCCTCAGTAGAGATGTAGTGATTTCCCCTGCGAGAGGGAGCGAGTATTCACTGCATTCGCACACAAGCAATTTCTTGAAATACACTGTACGCACGTCTTTATATCGTTATTGTAAAAAGGAATCGTTTTGTCGTTGATGTTTAGAATCCATATTCTGTCCCGTCCGAAGGCAAGGTACCCACGAGGATCATTTCAG
Organism: Conger conger; assembly: GCF_963514075.1. NCBI lineage: Eukaryota > Metazoa > Chordata > Actinopteri > Anguilliformes > Congridae > Conger > Conger conger. Next base: position 94,924,303 of record NC_083760.1, on the reverse strand, counting down.
GATGTATTCAGCTGAATCCAGCCCGCACAGCGATAACAGCGTCCTTGTCAATTAGGATATATATTTTTTTGTTGGGGAGGAAAAAACAAACAAACAAACCAAAAAAAGGAATTAATATTTTAATTCCAGTATTTCCGTTCTGAGCGTTCCATATATGTCCTCGAGACAACGCGAATTGTGGCAGGCTACTTCGCAAATCGGAAGGGCAAGCACGTCTCTCTCTCTCTCTCTCTCTCTCTCTCTCTCTCTCTCTCTCTCTCTCTCTCTCTCTGTTTAATTCAGCCTATCATCTGAAGTCTTCCCTTGTATGCGCAAACCTATACTTCAAAAGCTCGATGTCACTTTTGAGGAGTAGCGAGAGAAGAAAGTTACAGCAGCGACGGGCACGAGGGTATGACGAAGCACGAACGAAAACATAAATAAATGAAATAAATAATTTAGTTCAAATGTTGATTGATCTGTTTCCGTTTGGCAGACTTCCTGGGAGAATCTTCAGGGGTAGCGCGGTGCAGTCAAATGGACGCATTATACCGCAGATATAATATCCGGCCTTAAAGCATACAATAAATATATGCTGTATATATTTTTTTTATAGGCAGCCATAATATTGAGCGCAACAGCTGCGTCCACCACAAACAGCCGAACGACATCAGCAGCAGTCGGGGGAGCCCCGAGATTCAGGAGGCGCCCTGGACGGAGCCCGGAGAGGGGCGTCGGTGGAATTTAAAGGGGCACGCGCTCGCGAAGGGGCGGGAGACGGGCACAGATTCGGCTGACCCAGCTACAGTTGTGTGGCACTGCAGTGCGCGGCGCTCGGAGACCGGCTAACGGGCTCACGGGCTCACGGGCTGAGAGACTGGACTGGCGTGAGAAAGGCCGAAATCTGGCCCTCGTGGCAGCCGCGCTGCCCGTGTTCATTTCTCCGCCGTAGTTGAAGCGATTGATTAATGTCACCGATTGGCCGGAAGTCCCGCTCACCTGTGCCCCTGGTATAAATCAGCCCCTGATTGGACGGTGTGAGTGAACACCGGGAGCAGTCCCTGGTGTGCGGTGAGGTGCCGGACTGCTGCAGAGACAGCACCACGGCAACGGGCTGGTGTCCCAGTATGGCTCCCAGTTTAGGGGGTCACTGGAGGACCCCATCGTGGCCCTGAGGGTGGTGACGGGTTTTCACCCTGATGATGAGCTCATTTCTTTAACGAGGAGTCGGCTATTGATCGGCTAAGTTCTGACTATGCCAGGGGCTCTTCACATTTTCACATGCAGGATTCTGATTATAAATTTTTTTATCTTCCAAAATCTATATTCCATTCATTTAAATTTTACGAATTCAATTGGATTTATATTGCAGGTTTTTTTTTTTCGTCCCGTTTTTTTCTTTTCTTTTCAGAAAACAGCAAGCACATGAGGTAAAAAGAAAAGAAAAACCTTCTAGCAGTGGTCAGAAAAAGCCTCCAGTGGGGAGAAACCTGAGGAGGAACCGGGCTACAGAGCCAGCCAGCCAGCTGTAACGGCAGACGGATAAAACAGAAACGCAGTGAGAAACAAAGCCAGTGGGTTGGACAGCTTACAGTTTCCCAGTATATTAGCTGATATATATATTATGGTATATCACGTTTGGCCAGGAACACTGTTTTTCTCCAGAAGATGTGGACGGATCACTGACAGCAGTGTTAACACCACTCCAGGCATGCAGGACCGAGCACTGTTCATTTTCTCACCCTAACATCACCAATCAGCTCAGACCCAATTAGCCAGATGAGGTGAGTTAATTGTGTAGAAAACTGTGTTAACCAATCAATTAAGTGCAGTTACTGCAAACCCTGCGGCTCTCCGGGACCAGGGTCGAGTAGCCCTGCTGTACTGAGACTCTATGGTGCTTTACAGTATATTCCCTTACTGATAATCCCACATCTATGGTGCTTTACAGTATATTCCCTTACTGATAATCCCACATCTATGGTGCTTTACAGTATATATCCTTACTGATAATCCCACATCTATGGTGCTTTACAGTATATACCCTTACTGATAATCCCACATCTATGGTGCTTTACAGTATATACCCTTACTGATAGTCCCACATCTATGGTGCTTTACAGTATATACCCTTACTGATAGTCCAACGTTTATGGTGCTTTACAGTATATACCCTTACTGATAGTCCAACGTTTATGGTGCTTTACAGTATATACCCTTACTTATAGTCCAACGTTTATGGTGCTTTACAGTATATTCCCTTACTGCTGGAGCAACACTGCATGCAGGACGCTGAAATCAATTAGCAAAGCAATCCAATGCAATCACTCAATCAATCAATCAATAAATTATTCAGTCAATTACAAAACAAGGCTTATGTTATATTGATGTGCCGAAGCACAGTGTTTTTCATGGAGCGTTTTACTACTCGTAAGAACTGGGTCACGAACAGCACCCACAAAACCTAGCAAAGCGTTTATTTAAACAGAAACGCAGGCGTGTTGAACATCCTGTTTCAAAACGTGGGCGGACTGACTGACGCAGTCCGATGGCCTGTGAGAAGGCGTTCTCTGGTCATTACGCCATAGGCCACATCATCACTGATCCGGGCTACACCCCCGACACACCCACCAAACGGGAGCAAACGTACCTCAAAGGCTGTTGTAAAGATGTTGCCCACATCAGAAAATCAAGCAAAACGGACCAAAACGAAGCGGAAAGTTCTCCGACGGAACGCGCTCCAGCTGCCTCTGTGCACTCCACACAGCCCCGGGCCAGTTTTCACACAAATATCAAACACAACATTTTAGAAAATGACCTATTCCATGACAACAGGCTGCTGAAAGCACAATCTCTCCGCTAAATGTCAGAGAGGAGAGGGCGAGTTATGCTGTTTCAGCACCCTGCCTCCGCTGGCCATTCTGAGGATTCCCGCTTCGCAGAGGTGTATGTTCAGCGGTGTATGTTCAGAGGTGTATGTTCAGCGGTGTATGTTCAGCGGTGTATGTTCAGCGGTGTATGTTCAGAGGTGTATGTTCAGTGGTGTATGTTCAGAGGTGTATGTTCAGCGGTGTATGTTCAGAGGTGTATGTTCAGCGGTGTATGTTCAGCGGTGTATGTTCAGAGGTGTATGTTCAGTGGTGTATGTTCAGCGGTGTATGTTCAGCGGTGTATGTTCAGTGGTGTATGTTCAGAGGTGTATGTTCAGCGGTGTATGTTCAGCGGTGTATGTTCAGAGGTGTATGTTCAGTGGTGTATGTTCAGAGGTGTATGTTCAGCGGTGTATGTTCAGAGGTGTATGTTCAGCGGTGTATGTTCAGAGGTGTATGTTCAGAGGTGTATGTTCAGCAGTGTATGTTCAGAGGTGTATGTTCAGCAGTGTATGTTCAGAGGTGTATGTTCAGAGGTGTATGTTCAGAGGTGTATGTTCAGTGGTGTATGTTCAGCGGTGTATGTTCAGAGGTGTATGTTCAGCGGTGTATGATCAGCGGTGTATGTTCAGTGGTGTATGTTCAGAGATGTATGTTCAGCAGCGTCTCATCCTGATGACAGACCCCATGAACTGTGTCTGAATTTATGCATTAATACTTATTTTTAAATTTACTGATTCTGATCTGAGACAACTCACATGCACGCACACACACACACGCACACACGCACATGCACGCACACACACACAAACGCACACACGCACATGCACGCACACACACACACGCACACATGGACATGCATGCACACACATGCACGCACACAGACATGCATGCACGCACGCACGCACATACACACATGCAGGGATGCACACACACACGCAAGCACACACACGCACTCACTCCCACACATGCACTCACAGACAGACACACACTCACATACACCCACAGGTAAGCACGTATTGTTCACACACTCAAGACAAGGCTTTCTCAGAACTACAATGAGTAGAAAGCACTCAATAAAAGGCTGCAGGTTCATCGCCGTCTCTTAATCCAAGGCCCAGAGACTGAAAAGGGCCCTTGATTCCCAGAGATAAGCCCTCTCACTCTCCTGATCTCTTACACTCCTGATAAAAGCTCTCACTCTCCTGATCTCTTACACTCCTGATAAAAGCTCTCACTCTCCTGATCTCTTACACTCCTGATAAAAGCTCTCACTCTCCTGATCTCTTACACTCCTGATAAAAGCTCTCACTCTCCTGATCTGTTACACTCCTGATAAAAGCACTCACTCTCCTGATCTCTTCCACCTGATGAAACCTCTCACTCTCCTGACAAAACCACTCACACTCCTGATAAGACCTCTCACTCTCCTGATAAAACCTCTCACACTCCTGATAAGACCTCTCACTCTCCTGACAAAACCACTCACACTCCTGATAAAACCTCTCACTCTCCTGATAAGACCTCTCACTCTCCTGATCGCTCACACTCCTGATAAGACCTCTCACTCTCCTGATAAGACCTCTCACTCTCCTGATCGCTCACTCTCCTGATGAAGCCTGTCGGCGTGCTCACCCCCTGTGTTCCGCGGACGCACAGTGCAGCACATCCTGTGTTATCAGGCCTTTGTGCTGGCGCTCTAATCAGCTTCTGAAACAGGATGAAAGCACTGCACTGTTCATTACTGAGTGAAATTAATTCCCCGTGCTGCGCCCTTGTCCACTTCCTACGTCAGCATGACCAGAGGCTTATTCCAGCTGCATGTCTCATATTTACTAATGAAACGCTACTAATGTCCAGTACGCTTTTAATATCTTTTAATATCTTTTAATATCTTTTAATATCGCGTTTCAAGGTCCGTCATTATCACAGCCGTCTTTTTCCGTGGACATCTGAAGCCACAGCACGGGCGCTGATTGCAGGGAGAGAGGTCTCACAGAGCTGGGGTTGGGGAGAAGAAGAAGAAAAGCCCTGCCCTTCAGCAAACCGAGAAGCGGATGGCTCATTCAGTCTTTCAATTTTTAATCTTTTAATTTATTCTCCCCATAAAATATTGGCGAGGTTTCTGTCAGACCCAGCAGCATTGTCTGATCTGATTAGCCTCACAGCGGCAGGAGGAAGGCAGCAGGATGCAGTGACGCTAATGCTAATGCTAACGCTAATTCTAATGCTAACGCTAATGGCCTGTAGTATCCCACTGATTCCACCGGGGGAGCCCCAGATTCTCCATTACAGACATGCCCCAGATTCTCCATTACAGACAGGCCCCAGATTCTCCATTACAGACAGGCCCCAGAATTACCCTGATTACTGAGTTAGCTGGATAACTGCACTGAGTAAAACCCACAAAGCAGGATTACTGAGTTAGCTGGATCACTGCGCTGAGTAAAACCCACAGAGCAGGATTACTGAGTTAGCTGGATAACTGCACAAAGCAGGATTACTGAGTTAGCTGGATAACTGCACAAAGCAGGATTACTGAATTAGCTGGATAACTGCACAAAGCAGGATTACTGAATTAGCTGGATAACTGCACAAAGCAGGATTACTGAATTAGCTGGATAACTGCACAAAGCAGGATTACTGAATTAGCTGGATAACTGCACAAAGCAGGATATACTAGCTCGATCACTGCGCTGAATAAAACCCGGAACAGCTCTCTTTGCCGAAGTCCACGTTCCAGACTTGGGAGGGTTCTGGGTTTTAACTCACTCCAGTTATCCAGTTGACCCTGCTTGACGATGCAAGCCCCTGGTGTAGTTGCACAATAATGTGGCAACAATGTCGCAGAGCTGTATGAAAGTTTATGACTATTCCCAAAGAGATACGCCTAAGCAGAGATTATCTACTGCCATTTGCAGTGTCCTCAGTCATAGCCATTCAGGTTTCATAAGAGTCATTCAGTTATGAAAATGTCTGCTTCCCAGATGAAAATAAATATTGGGTTTAGCCTGTGGCATATCCTATGAAAAGAGCAAAACTTATAACAAATTTATCCTTCCGACAAAGTCTGTCCACCTGACAACGCCGGATATGGCCAATGTCCCGGTGGTCATAGTTGTTGTAGTTCGCTGTTGTCCAAAAAGAAAACAGAAAACGAATCAAAGACATATTGTTGCTTCGTTCAGCATAATCCATCTTTACAATGAACCTTGGCATGTGTTCTTTTTACTGACTCAACTTCGTGAAGTGACAGCGATTACTTTCTTACTTTCTCGATATGTGGACAGCATTGAACGTGAGCGATGAATGTGAGGCAGCTGACATACTGAAAGCAGTTTGCTCCGTTCTGACGTCAAATGGAGTAAAAACAGCACGGTCTATGTGTTTGGTAGTAATAGGTTGCATTTCCTGACAGTGAAAGTACTGTACATCTTCCTGATCTGTTTGTAATGATTTCAGAGCTTAGATCGAATGACGGGCTTCTTGGTTGAGCGCTAAACGGGGTAGGTGAGGGTCAGACAGTATTGTTTGACAGAAGAATTGTAGACTTTGGACTTTTCACAGGACAAGTATAAAGTATAAAATTATACCAGCCTTATTCTTGGTACATGTTTGCCATTTATATAGCGCCATTATCCAAAGCACTGTACAATTCATGCTTCTTCTTCACCCATTCATACACACACCCACCCACACACACACACACACACACACACCAACAGCGATTGGCTGCCTTGCAAGGCACCAACCAGCTCATCAGGAGGGCTTAGCTGTCTTGCTTGGTGACACACCCAGGGCGGGGGATCGAACCAGCAACCCTCCGACTGCCAGACGACTGCTCTTACCTGAGTCAATGTCACCCCATATTCTTTAAGTGTTATGGTTATGGAGCTGGCCATTTCAAAAGGTTAAACAATACAAAACAAACTCTAAAACACTGATGAAATTGACCTGTCCCCCTTGATAAAAAAGTATTTCTGTTCCAAACACTCAAATCAGTGTTCCCCTGGACAGAGCATCTATCCGCGAACAGTGGGCCCTGAAAAGGAGCGCAAAAATGTGAATAAGCAAAACATTTTACAACAAAATATTACTTGTGCTTCTTTCCGCCAAACAAAATCCTCTCTTTGTATCCTGTTGTTATTGAGGGGACCACAGAGACCACAGAATAGTTTTGAAAATCCCCTTCTCACTAAGTCAGAGCATCTTCTTTTGTGTTTATGAAACATGAGGAAAAATACCCATGCATGTGGTTGATAAGAATGGGAAGATTTTTTGAGGATAAAATTCACTGGAATCTATATCTGGGATGACAGAGCGCACCTGGTCTCTCTCTCTCTCTCTCTCTCTCTCTCTCTCCCTCTCTCTCTCCCTCTCTCTCTCTCCCTCTCTTGCTCTCCCCCCTTTCTCCCTCCCCCTCCCTCTCTCTCTCTCTCCTTGTTTTCCATCATCCATCTGTTCCTCATATTCCTGAGTCTCGCCACCTCTTCTAGGTGACCATGTGACCACCTAGGTGTGCCATATGGTCTGATAAAAATGCCCAACAAATCCACAAGCATTCCACAACCCAACACATCCACCAGCATTCCACAACCCAACACATCCACCACCCAACACATCCACCAGCATTGCACAACCCAACACATCCACCAGTATTCCACAACCCAACACATCCACCACCCAACACATCCACCACCATTCCCCAACCCAACACATCCACCAGCATTCCACAACCCAACACATCCACCACCCAACACACCCACCAGCATTCCACAACCCAACACACCTCATACCTGCTAATAGTCCACAACCTAACACACCAGATAAAACACCAAAACCCAACATTTTTGCAGACAAATCATCACAGCACCACAGAATGGTCATGAAAAATAACAACAACCACCCCAACAACCAATGTAAATCTTCAAAAACTGGTAGAAAACTAGTAGAAATATGTATTGCTTTAAATACACGTGTCCCCATAACATGCCACTCACCCGATGTCTCTGCCTGTCTGTCCGTCCCTGTCCCTGCCCTGCCCCCAGAGGCCGTACTGCAGGTGCTGCAGGTGCTGCAGGTGTGTGGATTGTGGGTGGACAGGCAGACACAATGCAAACGACCTTCAGAAATATATCCTGCTGGCTTAATGCCAGGAATGACTTGCATATAAACCTGCTCTGACTGTGAGCCCAGTAAATTACCTGCAGTTCAGCCCTGCTCTGTGCGTGAAAGCCCCAATAAACACCAGCAGGATTTAGGGGCTGCAGCTCTGATCTGGGGGAGAGACAGGGCCCAGGTCTGACAGTGTAGGAGGATGGAGGTGAGGTTAAACAGGAGCAGGATTTAGGGGCTGCAGCTCTGATCTGGGGGAGAGACAGGGCCCAGGTCTGACAGTGTAGGAGGATGGAGGTGAGGTTAAACAGGAGGAGGATTTAGGGGCTGCAGCTCTGATCTGGGGGAGAGACAGGGCCCAGGTCTGACAGTGTAGGAGGATGGAGGTGAGGTTAAACAGGAGGAGGATTTAGGGGCTGCAGCTCTGATCTGGGGGAGAGACAGGGCCCAGGTCTGACAGTGTAGGAGGATGGAGGTGAGGTTAAACAGGAGGAGGATTTAGGGGTTCTGCTCTGATCTGGGGGAGAGACAGGGCCCAGGTCTGACAGTGTAGGAGGATGGCGGTGAGGTTAAACAGGAGGAGGAGGGAAGGAGGTGCCTTTTGGGTAAGATTCAGAAGAGCAGCTTCTAGGAAAAACAAAATTTAGAAACAGAACCTTTACAATAATCACATTAAATAATTGAACACTATCCTCTCATCTAGGGACTGAGGACCTGGAGTAGAATGTTGATGGTGATGATGATGGTGGTGGTGATGATGATGAAGGTGGCGATGGTGGTGATGGTGATGGTGATGATGGTGATGATGATGAAGGTGGCGATGGTGGTGATGGTGATGGTGATGATGGTGATGATGGTGATGGTGATGATGGTGATGATGATGATGATGATGGTGATGGTGATGATGGTGATGGTGATGATGATGATGATGATGGTGATGGTGATGATGGTGATGGTGATGGTGATGATGGTGATGATGATGGTGATGATGATGAAGGTGGTGATAATGATGAAGGTGGTGATGGTGATGGAGATGATGATGATGGTGATGGTGATGATGGTGATGGTGGTGGTGATGATGATGAAGGTGGTGATGGTGATGATGATGATGGTGGTGATGATGATGAAGGTGGTGATGGTGATGGTGATGGAGATGATGATGATGGTGATGATGATGGTGATGATGAAGGTGGTGATGATGGTGATGATGGTGATGATGATGAAGGTGGTGATGATGATGAAGGTGGTGATGGTGATGGAGATGATGAAGCTGATGGTCATGGTGGTGGTGATGGTGATGATGATGGTGATGATGATGAAGGTGGTGATAATGATGAAGGTGGTGATGGTGATGGTGATGGAGATGATGATGATGGTGATGATGAAGGTGGTGATGGTGATGGTGGTGGTGATGGTGATGAAGGTGGTGATGGTGATGGAGATGATGAAGCTGATGGTCATGGTGGTGGTGATGGTGATGATGATGGAGATGATGAAGCTGATGGTCACACTTATATAACTTGTTTTCCTTGCCTGAGGCCCTGGCACCGGGCTTCCACAGATCAATTGAAATGATCCAGTTTTTTAATACGCAGCCATTCGGGTGCAATAGCCATCTGTAACAGTAGAGCCGGTGTCGCCGCGTACAGCAGTATAACAGTAACCGCGCGCTGAAACCCGGCCGTGTGGTGGTGCGGGGCCAGGCTCACAGTGGAGGTGCTATGGCGGCGTTATTGAGTGTGGAGGTAATGAGAGCGGGCTGCTGCCCCGTAAATCCCCTCAGCCCCGGGAGAGAGGGAGTCTGTGCGGGGGAGCCCCGTCCACGATCGCTCCGTTTCCCCGTCCGGGCCGAACGCTCGCTCCGTTTCCCCGTCCGGGCCGAACGCTCGCTCCGTTTCCCCGTCCGGGCCGAACGATCGCTCCGTTTCCCCGTCCGGGCCGAACGCTCTCTCCGTTTCCCCGTCCGGGCCGAACGCTCGCTCCGTTTCCCCGTCCGGGCCGAACGATCGCTCCGTTTCCCCGTCCGGGCCGAACGCTCGCTCCGTTTCCCCGTCCGGGCCGAACGCTCTCTCCGTTTCCCCGTCCGGGCCGAACGCTCGCTCCGTTTCCCCGTCCGGGCCGAACGATCCCTCCGTTTCCCCGTCCGGGCCGAACGCTCGCGGTAATAACAGCCCGTCCGCCCACTCATCTCCGCCGATCACAGAGCCTGACGCTCCTCAGACAGCGAAGACAGCCTTTCTGCAGGGAAATCGTGTTAGAAAGAGAACCCCACTCGAACCCTCGCTCATTAACGTGTGATCGCGCTGTAATTAAAAGTACACCGATATGACCGACTCTAATCTGGTGAACTCTGAAATCTGAAAACCAAACCCACCAACGCATGGCAGCTGTGCAGGGAGGAGAGGAGAGAAGAGGAGATCATTTAATAACGAGTAAATCGCATTACATTACATTTATTCAGCAGACGCTTTTATCTAGAGCTACGTACATAAGTGCACACTGAAGGTCGGTAGATCAACTGCAGAGCAGGTCGGATGAGACACGATTCAAATACAGAATCAGTTATCTACAGCCATGAACATTGAGTCTAGTAATGTGAATAGACGCCAAGTCAGTATGTATTGCTACATGGAGGTGGTGTTCTGTGTGGAGTTAGCATGTTCTCCCTGTGTCTGTGTGGAGTTTGCATGTTCTCCCCGTGTCTGTGTGGAGTTTGCATGTTCTCCCCGTGTCTGTGTGGAGTTTGCATGTTCTCCCCGTGTATGTGTGGAGTTTGCATGTTCTCCCCGTGTCTGTGTGGAGTTTGCATGTTCTCTCCATGTCTGTGTGGAGTTTGCATGTTCTCTCCATGTCTGTGTGGAGTTTGCATGTTCTCTCCATGTCTGTGTGGAGTTTGCATGTTCTCCCTGTGTCTGTGTGGAGTTTGCATGTTCTCTCCATGTCTGTGTGGAGTTTGCATGTTCTCCCTGTGTCTGTGTGGAGTTTGCATGTTCTCCCTGTGTCTGTGTGGAGTTTGCATGTTCTCCCTGTGTCTGTGTGGTGTTTGCATGTTCTCCCCGTGTCTGTGTGGAGTTTGCATGTTCTCCCCGTGTCTGTGTGGAGTTTGTATGTTCTCCCCGTGTCTGTGTGGAGTGTACATGTTCTCCCTGTGTCTGTGTAGAGTTTGCATGTTCTCCCTGTGTTGTGTGGGTTTCCTCCAGGTACTCTGGTTTCCTCCCACAGTCCAAACACAAGCAGGATAACTGGAGGGGGGAATGGGGGTGGCATTAACAGAACGTTGCTGTAAAGAGTCCACGTACCCTGTATAAATAAAGGTTTCAAAAATCTACAAAGACAGCTCCTCAGTCTGAAACAGCTCTCTGTGTGCTGCTGGAGAGCTCTCAGTCACGCGGCCTTGCTTTCAGAACCAGGCTTCAGAACCCGGCTTCAGAACCCGGCTTCAGAACCGGTCCTCAATTATCCTCTTCACTGGGGGGGGGGGAGTGGAGGGGGGGCAGTCTCTGTATGCAATCTTTGATGGCCAAACTATGGGTGAGAAATAGTTCTGAATAACATAACAAATATGTGTCTAGACATGGGGGGGGTTACAGGTCTGATGGGGAGGGGCCCCCTCCCCCCTGAAAACATGGAGGTCCTCTCTGACACACGTCACCGCAGAACACGGGGACATGAACAGGGAACGGTGAAGATGCTGTCATCTCTGTTTTCTGTTTTTTGTGCTGGGGTGAAGGAGTGGGAGGTGGGGGGGGGGGGGGGGGGGGGAGTGTGTTGGTAACCATCCTCAGCGAGACACTAATTACTGAGAGAAGCGACTAAAACACAACATTTTATTATTTACACTTCCTCTCTGGGTGTGACGGGGGTGGCGGTGGATACAGGTGACGAGCGAGGAGGTGACACCGGTTGGCGTTCAGCGGCTGGCAACTCTCACGTCAAATTAACATCAGAAGAAGAAGAAATGATCTTGCCTGCGCACGAGCGTCAGTGACGACTTCTGACCTGTAGGGGGCGCCCGATCTAGGCGCAGCTTGAGCAACATCATCACCATGAGCAGACTGTAGGAGCCACGTCTGCGTTGTCACTGCAGGAATGCCCCCCCCCCCCGCCCTCCACACCCCGTAATTGCCTGCCTGCCGCCCCCCGCTCCCCCCCCCGGCCCAGCCCCAGGTATGCAGATCAGAGGAGACGTGCGGAGCGTTTGATCATCGCTCCAGCGGCCCGTTCGCCTGACGCCAGCGCGGGGCTGCCCAGCCTGCCTGTGATGTCTGGCAGGGGCTGCAGGTTTGATGTGCGTCCTCACAGCACCCCCGGGGAGACGTGGAGCCCCCTGCTGGTGGCTGCTGACGCCACACAGTCTTCTGCATCTTCTGGACCACCAACCTGGAACCGCCAACATGGTACGCACACACATTGTGATTCCCCTGTGACTCCCTGTGACTCCCTGTGATTCCCTGTGACTCCCTGTGACTCCCTGTGATTCCTTGTGATTCCCTGTGACTCCCTGTGATTCCCTGTGACTCCCTGTGACTCCCTGTGATTCCCTGTGATTCCCTATTATTCCCTGTGACTCCCTGTGATCCCTGTGACTCCCTGTGATTCCCTGTGACTCCCTGTGATTCCCTGTGACTCCCTGTGACTCCCTATGACTCCCTGGCCATTGTGGCAGTAGTATGGCGGTAATGTGGGCCCTACTACACGGCTGAACAGAAACCTGGGGTCTGTGCTTTATGTGTCTGCGTTTTATTGGTCCACTAGTGTTTCATTCTGTGTTCATTCCTGGCCAGGCCAAAAAGATTTCTGAGCACACTGGGATTGCCCAACTAAAATAAGTTTCAGACAATCAAAAACAGGAATGAAAAGCCGGGATCTAAAAGAAGAGTGTAAAACAGGAGCGCAGAAGAGGAGTGTAAAACAGGAGTGCAGGAGAGGAGTGTAAAACAGGAGAGCAGGAGAGGAGTGCCGGAGCAGGGTGAGTATAAAACAGGAGAGCAGGAGAGGAGTGCCGGAGCAGGGTGAGTATAAAACAGGAGAGCAGGAGAGGAGTGCAGGAGCAGGGTGGGTGTAAAACAGGAGTGCAGGAGAGGAGTGTAAAACAGGAGTGCAGGAGAGGAGTGCAGGAGCAGGGTGGGTGTGAACAGGAGTGCAGGAGAGGGGTGTAAAACAGGAGTGCAGGAGAGGAGTGTAAAACAGGAGTGCAGGAGAGGAGTGTAAAACAGGAGTGCAGGAGAGGGGTGTAAAACAGGAGTGCGGGAGAGGAGTGTAAAACAGGAGAGCAGGAGAGGAGTGTAAAACAGGGGTGCAGGAGAGGAGTGCAGGAGTGCAGGAGAGGAGTGTAAAACAGGAGTGCAGGAGAGGAGTGCAGACGCAGGCGTTGTGCTGCAGGCTCGGTGAGGGCTCTCCGCTCTCTTCCCCTAAATGAGAATAAGTGATGCAGCTGGAGCTGCAGAGAGTGAGAGAGCGAGAGAGCGAGAGAGCTAAATCATCTCCGCCGAACGAGCACACAGTCTGTCTCCGCCGCACATTACATTACAGGAGGAACAGGGCCGTGTGCATTCTCCTCCCTGTCCAAACAAACACTCCGCATAACGAGACTGTTACATCACCACGTCGTATCTGCCTGCACCGCGGCACTGAGGAGTAACCCACCAGCTAGGGCGAAAACACGGCGTCCCGATTGGCCGAGACGTGTCACGTTAATTTAGCATGACCTTGTTAAGGGGAACAAACGGCCCACGGCTACGTCACCTCCGCCCCCCGGCTTCCCCCGTGCAGTGGGCCGCAGCCCTGCCCCATCATGCTGTACATCTGACTCATTCATAGGGCATTACCCCTGATTCAGCAGATGCTTTTATCCAAAGCGACGTCCAACACGTGTGCGCTGAAGGTCATTAAAACAACGAGGGAACACGTGGGATAAGACACGACTCACCTAAAGCATCAGCTGTCCTCAGCCTGGAACATCCAGTCTAGTACGCCGGCTAAATACGCCGTGTCAGTCAGCAAGGTCGGGAACTGCAGCTCCAATCGTAATCCAAATGTCCGAGATTAAAATACAAAGTACAACAAGACGGCTGGAAGACGAAGACGCAGGAGATGCAGGAGTGACAGAGCACATTTCACTCTAAAAAAAGGTTCCGATAGGCACCCTGTGATTCCACAGAAGAAACCTGTCTAGTTCAAGGGTTCTTTGTCTGAGAGCTTCCACACTTCACCCCTGTGACAGAGAGCTCCATAAAGAACTAAGAAGGTTTCCTATGAAATCAAGCCAAAGAACCCTTTCAGAACCCTTTCAGAACCCTCTTTATGGGAGTGCGGGGCACTCCTGTCGTCCGCAGCCACAGTGTCTCTGACTCTGATAAACGAGGCGCAGGAGTTAATGAACAGCAGACGGAATAAAACCCTGCCACGGGTCGGCTCGGCTGACTCCTCTGAGGCGGCTCAAACTGCAGCGCACCCCTGAGCAGCTGCTGACATGCCCCGCTCCGTCTGACGACCGGCCCCTGCGCCTCCCGCTCAGTCACTCATCCAGGGCCTCTCAGTCCCTCAGTCTCACACACCGACTATACACAATGCACACGGAGACAGGACAATACACACAGAGACAGCACCATACACACAGAGACAGTACAATACACACGGAGACAGTACAATACACACAGAGACAGTACAATACACACAGAGACAGTACAATACACACAGAGACAGGACAATACACACAGAGACAGTACAATACACACAGAGACAGTACCATACACACAGAGACAATACCATACACACAGAGACAGTACAATACACACAGAGACAATACACAATACACACAGAGACAATACAATACACACAGAGACAGTACCATACACACAGAGACAATACAATACACACAGAGACAGTACAATACACACAGAGACAGTACAATACACACCAGACAATACACAATACACACAGAGACAGTACAATACACACAGAGACAGTACAATACACACAGAGACAATACACAATACACACAGAGACAATACAATACACACAGAGACAGTACAATACACACAGAGACAGTACAATACACACCAGACAATACACAATACACACAGAGACAGTACAATACACACCAGACAATACACAATACACACAGAGACAGTACAATACACACCAGACAATACACAATGCACACGGAGACAGTACAATACACACCAGACAATACACAATGCACACGGAGACAGTACAATACACACCAGACAATACACAATGCACACGGAGACAGTACAATACACACCAAACAATACACAATGCACACAGAGACAGTACAATACACACCAGACAATACACAATGCACACGGAGACAGTACAATACACACCAAACAATACACAATGCACACAGAGACAGTACAATACACACCAGACAATACACAATGCACACAGAGACATTACAATACACACAGAGACAATACCATACACACAGACAATACACAATACACACAGAGACAATACACAATGCACACAGAGACAGTACAATACACACAGAGACAGTACAATACACACAGACAATACACAATACACACAGAGACAATACACAATGCACACGGAGACAGTACAATACACACCAAACAATACACAATGCACACAGAGACAGTACAATACACACACAGACAGTACAATACACACAGAGACAATACCATACACACAGAGACAATACAATACACACAGAGACAGTACAATACACACAGACAATACAATACACACAGAGACAATACACAATGCACACAGAGACAGTACAATACACACAGAGACAATACAAAATGCACACAGAGACAGTACAATACACACAGAGACAATACACAATGCACACAGAGACAGTACAATACACACCAGACAATACACAATACACACAGAGACAATACAATACACACAGAGACAGTACAATACACATGAGACAATACAATACAAACCAACACACTACAATACACATGTGACAATACATTTCACACAGAGACAATACAATACACACAGAGAAAATACAATATACACAGAGACAATACATTTCACACAGAGACATCACAATACAATACACATGTGATAATACAATGCACACGTGACAATGCAGGACAATACACACCAGACAATACAATACACAGGTAACAATACAATACACACCAGACAATACAATACACATGTGACAATACAATACCATACACACGAGATGATGCAATACACACAGAGAAAATACACAATGCACACAGAGATAATACAATACACACCAACACAATGCAATACAATGCACACAAGAGACAATGCAATATGCGATAACACAATACACAGAAACAATACAATACCCACTGACACAATACAATACACAAAGACAATACGATACAATACACACTGAGGCAATACTAATGCAGCCAACCAGCCATGGTGCAGCCTGTGTTGTAAATAGGGGCTGGAGGTTTTAAGGCAATTTTGGAAAGTTTTGGTGCTTCAATAAAGGTTTCAATCAAAAGTCGCTCTCCCTTCTCTCCCTCTCTCTCTGGCATTTTATCAGTGTTAGGAAGTGTGCTGCATTCATATCTTTGAGCGATGTTTCGGTAAATATCCACCTGTATAAATAGACTCTCTGTAACAGTGAGCCGTGTGTTTCTGTGGGTGAAGCCCCTCTGCTGGAATGGCTTTACAGCACAGTAAATTTCAGCAGAAGCTTTTATCCACAGAAATTTATACGGCTTACCTTTTTATTTACAGCATGAAAAGCTTGAAGGTTTCTGTCTCTTTGCACTTTCTCTCGTCTCTCACAAGCGGCTCAAAACATGCGCTTTTATTTCGCTTTGAAAGACACATTGTGACCCTAAACGGCCACGGTGCTTCATTTTGTGTTAAATAAAAGCGTATACCTCCAGTCACTTCTGACATGGCCAAACTGCCTTCAGGGCATTGAAAGCCAAGTGGCTGGATCCTCTGCAGTCTGTAAGTGTCTGACAAGCATGGATTGACTGCACGTTCCTCAGGTTCTCAGGGCTTCTTTCTTATGTTTTAGCACCACTTGATCAAAAAATAATAATCATTAAGCCACACATTCATGGTGTCAACCGCCTGTTCCCCCTGAACTAGCCAGCGAGCGTTTCCGTTAGCATGCTACTTCTGCCTCCTGAGACCCAGTTTCTTTTTTACATGATAAACAAAACGCTTCTTGCCTTCTGTGGAGGAAGGCAACGAGGCTGCTGCCTTTGTGTGGGGATGCAGCCTTCGTGGTAGTGTACGCGTGCGCACGTGTGTGTGTGTGTGTGTGTCTGCCTGTACGTGTGTGTATCTGTGTGTGTCAGTATGTACATGTGTGTCTGCCTGTAAGTGTGTGTATGTGTGTGTGAGAGAGAGTGTGTGTGTGCATGTGTCTGCCTGTGAGTGTGTGTGTGTCTTTGTGTGTGTGTGAGAGAGTGTGCATGTGCATGTGTGTCTGACTGTGAGTGTGTGTGTGTGTCTTTGTGTGTGTGTGTGTGTGAGTGTGCATGTCTGCCTGTAAGTGTGTGTATGTGTGTGTGAGAGAGTGTGTGTGTGCATGTGTGTCTGACTGTGAGTGTAAGTTTGTGTGTATGTGTGTGTGAGATATATATATATAGAGAGTGTGTGTGTTTGTGTGTGTGTGTGAGATAGAGAGTGTGTGTGTTTGTGTGTGTGTGAGAGAGAGAGAGTGTGTGTTTGTGTGTGTGAGATAGAGTGTGTGTGCTTGTGTGCGTGTGTGTGCGTGCATATGTGTCTGCCTGTCTGAGTGTGAGTTTGTGTGTATGTGTGTGAGATAGAGAGAGAGAGAGAGAGAGAGAGAGTGTGTATTTGTGTGTGTTCTCATACAGCCCATGCAATATTATGCCAGGTAAACACTTTGCATCTTTTATGAAAGGTCAGGTGTTCTTTACAGAAGAATAGAGTTTTAATGCTATGCTGTTATTCTCTCTCTCCCTCCATTTCTCTCTCCCTCTATCTCTCCCTCTCTCTTGCTCTCCCTCTCTCTCTCCCCTTCTCTCTCGCTCTCCCTCCCTCTCTCTCTCCCTCTCTCCATCTCCCTCTCTCTCTCCCTCTCTCCCTCCCTCTCTCTCTCCATCTCTCTCCCTCTCTCTCCCCCTCCCTCTATCTCTCTCCCTCTCTCCCTCTCTCTCTCTCTCTCTCTCTCTCTCTCTCTCTCTCTCTCTCTCTCTCTCTCTCTCTCTAAGCAGGGAGAGGACAGAAGGTCAGTCAGCCCATCGCTCTCATTAGTGTTTTAGTGCTGTATCGATCCGCCCACATCATCATGTCTTCAATGCAGTCAGAGGCCATGTATATCATTTCTAACAGGGACACGCACATACATACACAAACACACACATACACACACACACACACACATACTCACACACACACACACACACACTCAGACTCAGACACATGTTTTCAAAGCAGTCATCTGGCATGTATGTCATTTCTAAAAGGGACTTGCACACACACAAGCCTGCATACACACAAACATGCATGCACCCACACACACACAAAGACACACACACGCAACAACCAAGAAGGACCACAGAACCTTTCATTAGGTCCCCCCCCCTCCTGATTGTGGGGTAATTGTGTGCCCTGGGCAGCCCTGATTAAGACCTTCTGCTCCCGATCTCATCTAAGCCTGTCCGTGTTCCAGCATGGAGAGAACTAATCCCCTCATTCCACTGCCACTCAGCCTGATATTCACGCACTGGAGGTAAATATTGAATATGAAATATGAAATATTATAGTAAATGTGTGAGGAATGAGACCAGCGGCCAGGCGGGGGGGGCCACCACATCCCCGAATCTCCCGTTTGGCAGCGCTGATTGATTGCTCTTGTCTGACTCCGTTAGGGCAACGACAGTGACACCCCTTTTTTAATCTTTAGACCCCCCACCCCCTCCCTCCCACCTCTGGAAAAGGACAGCCATTAACCTCTCTGCTCCGCCGTTGCCCGGTGACAGGGCTACAAAGGAGGAGAGTGTGTTCATTAGTGCCCGTCAGGAGAGCTGTTTTTTATCCCGGGCTCTGAAAACAACGACAAAACCCACTCCACTGGAGAGCCGTCAGCGGGGCACGCCGAGGAGCAAGGCATTCTGGGATTCCGTGACCACTTCTGCTCCAAATTCATTCATGAACCTGGTAATCACTGGTCCCCCTTTTCTCCTGTGTTAAATGAGACGGTGAGCTTCAGAATGTGCGTGTAGATTCATGGAATACTGGTTTTCCTACCACCCCGTATGACAGCGCAGAATGTGTGTGAATGTGGGTCAGGATGGTGTGTGTGTGTGTGTGTGTGTGTGTGTGCGCGCGTACAGTGTGCCTGTGTGAGTGTGGGTCAGGATGGTGTGTGTGTGTGTGTGTGTGTGTGCGCGTACAGTGTGCCTGTGTGAGTCAGGAAGGTGTGTGTGTGTGTGTGTGTGTGTGTGTGTGCATTTGTGTGTGTGTGCACGTACAGTGTGCCTGTGTGAGTGTGGGTCAGGATGGTGTGTGTGTGTGTGTGTGCATTTGTGTGTGTGTGCACGTACAGTGTGCCTGTGTCAGTGTGGGTCAGGATGGTGTGTGTGTGTGTGTGGGAGAATACAAACCACAAAAGCATGCCAGTATTGGGTACTGAGTCATGAACAGAAATTGTAATTATCTGTTCAGTGAGTGCTGTACAATACATATAGTAACTGAATACAGAATAATTGATATTGCTGTATTATTGAATAGAAAATAATTTATACTGCTATAATATTTTACTGAATAGGGAATTATTTATATTGCTATAATATATTATTTAATACAGAGTAATCAGAGTTGCTGCATTACATAGAAATTCCTAGAAAAAGAAAATGGCGGCAAGATGCAGCAGAAAACCTTAATTGATCTGGAGATCGCCTGTACCAACACCCAGCAGCTCTGCCATTCACCCGTTCCTCGTTGCTTGTGACCTATTTGCCTTTTCAATTCATTTGTCTGTGTATTTATAACCTGTATCTGTTTTCCGAGTTACTTTGCCAGATTGTGATGCGTTTCGACCTCCTGTGCGTACCTGTTCTTTGAATTATCCTTCTGTTGTCTCTTTGATTACCTGTTCCTGGACTTTGATTGGACTTGATTTTGACTTTTGGATTACGTTCTGTAGCCTTGCCTGTGTGGACTGCCTCATTGGTTTTGGACTTTTGGATTACGTTCTGTAGCCTTGCCTGTGTGGACTGCCTCATTGGTTTTGGACTTTTGGATTACGTTCTGTAGCCTTGCCTGTGTGGACTGCCTCACTGGTTTTGGACTTTTGGATTACGTTCTGTAGCCTTGCCTGTGTGGACTGCCTCACTGGTTTTGGACTTTTGGATTACGTTCTGTAGCCTTGCCTGTGTGGACTGCCTCACTGGTTTTGGACTTTTGCCGGCGACAACAAGCCTGATCACCTTTGTCATTCCCGTCTGCCTGCATTCGACCACCTTCTGCTTGATTTGCCTGTCACTGAATAAAGACACTTATCCTGCCTAAGTCTGCTCTTCTCTCCTGGTGCCTAATAACGTTGCTCAAGGGCCCAACAGCTGGGTGGATCTTATTGTGGCCCCACCAGGGCCCAACAGCTGGGTGGATCTTATGGTGGCTACACCAGGGCCCAACAGCTGGGCGGATCTTATGGTGGCTACACCAGGGCCCAACAGCTGGGCGGATCTTATGGTGGCTACACCAGGGCCCAACAGCTGGGCGGATCTTATGGTGGCTACACTGGGGCTTCAACCGCGGAGTGTCCGGATCACAATCATGCACCTTAGCCACTAGGCTACATGCTGTATGTAGGCTTGCTTATGCCGGAAAAATTAAGACAAATTAAGATGAGTGTTACGGGTCCCATTGGTTACTCTTGTCCTGATGTGTAAAATCACGGTGAAGTGCTGTAAAAAAGAGGGCGTCGTTTATTTTTCACAGCAGAGAAATCGTGCCGTTCAGGTTTCTGCCACACAAACAGTTCCATTAAACAGCGAAGGCTTTCAGCGTCCCGTCGACCATGAAGTCACACTCGGGAACAAAGGCTCTCTTTCACTGTGAGCTGTGTGGTGTAAACGGAGGGGTGAGAAGTTGATGGCCAGGGTGATGGCCGTCGTGTAAACGGCTCATCTCCCGGCTCTGACCCTCTCTGCGCCGACACACACAGCGGGCGTTTGAGCAGTAAGAGCAGCACCGTGGGGCACGCGAGGGAAAGAA